>NW_026587216.1:45900649-45920749 GCF_907164565.1 Psammomys obesus | reverse complement strand
GATAGATAGATAGATAGATAGATAGATGATAGATAGATAGATAGATAGATAGATAGATAGATAGATAGATAGATAGATGATAGATAGATAGCATCACATGGGTAAAGCTCTGTCTTCTGAAATTGATTTATACATACCAGGAATTTTGTCTTTGGAACTCTCCTAGACTCTGGGATCACTCCCTTCAGATGTATAAAGCTTCTACATTAGGGCGGTGCAGTTGCTCAATGGTGGAGCATGTGCTTGGTATATAAAAATCCCTAGGTTTAATCTCTAGCAACACACACATATGTACATATGAACATGCACATCAACACACACACCAGCAATACAGCTGTTGTATTTGTTGAGTACCAGGTTGGAACACCCTATGTGGCAAGCCTCCTGACACACCATTGACCTTAGAAACGAAACTTTCCTTTCCTACAGATGACAGATGTTCTGCCCAACAATTTGATTTAAACCGCTAGAGATCCTGTTTTGGAGATACCCAGATTACCAATCCGCTAAAGCTGTATGAGGCAATAAACATGTCTTATCATTGCATTGTTTTAAATTGAAAGGATCCAAACATGTTATCAACACAGTGATAAGGCATGCACATACATAGAGACTTTGACATTGCAGTGGGACAGTACCGTAACAAATGCCTAAAGTAAGGAATTTGTAAAAAAAAAAAAAAATTAATTAATTAATTAATTAAAAAAAATAAAATAGTGACCCTGCAAATAATGTTAGTGGAAACCTGATTTTTTGTTTTGTTTTTATGAACGTGAAACTGTGTATATTGCTCTGTGTGTGTACACAAGTATACACAGGTGCACACTGATACGAGAAGAGGGTGTTAAATCCCCAGGAGCTGGTTTTACAGGTAGCTGCAAGCCAGCCCATTCAGTGCTAGTAACCAAATTTAACCTCTATAAAAATATCAAGTGGTCCTAAACCACAAGCCATCATTTCAGCAACAGAAGCCTGATATCCTTTAAAGTAATTTCAGTATCTTACAAAGCTGTGAGTTTCTTAAAGTTCCTTATTAAAAAATGGTAAAATTACCAGAAACTAAGTTAATTTTTTTTTTCATGTAGCATCAGGAAGTTTAGTGACCTTTGTACTGACACTTCTGTAGAAGTTAGAAAATACATCTAATTAAGGGGATAATATAGCTAAGAAAAATTTAAAAAGTTTTCAATGTGTTGTATGGTAAATTTGTGGTGCTAATGGCAAAATGGAAATGGGGAAACACAATAAATGCAGACCAAATAAAGAAGAGCTAAAAAAATAAAATAAAATAAAATAAAGATGAACTAATGAAGGATAGTCCTGAATTGTTAACTCTCTGCAAGTAAAAAGATGCAAAAGTTAAGAAATAATTACAAAAAAAAAAAAATCAGTCCAAAGCATTGCCAGAACAAAAAGATGGCATGAAAATGAAGCGAAAGGGAGGACAGTAAAAGCATCTGCAAATGACCCCAAAGAGTAAAGACAGTAAGAATGCTGTTTTGGCAGTGTGTCAGAGATTTTTTTTCAAGGAAACTTTAGAATTCTTTCAAAGCTAAAGGGCACTGTTCCTTAGTCATTTTTAGCTGGAATGCACAGGAGAGATAGACTTGCTTTGAATTATTATTATTTTTGCTATGACTTGTATCAAAAGTATAACATCAAAAAAGATAAAAATCCACACAAAAATGAAAACTGTATATATAAATACATAATATCATCTTCAACTCAAACAAATGCAAAAACAGGCAAAATAATGACAGGATTCTTCATCATCATGGTCATGACATTGAGGATGCCATTAAGTGAGGAAGGAATAAGAAAAGAAAAACAAGTGCTGTGGCCTCTGGTGGATGGATGTTTGTTGATAAAACTATAATTTTGGAAACAAATGGTTCCTTTTATGGAAAGAAAAATCAGAGGTTGAAAATAACACCCTATGGAATGAAAATTAGAATGACAATTTTTCCCCTAGGATTTGAGTTGTCAAGAAGCCTTATCTGAAGGGAAAAAAATGAAGTGATCTATGTACATCTCCCGCATAATCATCTCCTTGTGTAGTCTACCCTACTTGTCTTCACCTTTGTACTCATTCTTCCTTCTTCTAACACTCCTACTACCAACACAGAATCAGTCCTCTCAGATACAAGCTGATGGCAATACTTTCATATTTAGGTCATGGATTGTCAGAAAACAAATAATCTCACCACTATTCTGATGATAAGAAGAAGAAGCAGAGCTCCAGGGTTAAAGAAAACAAATTTGAGCCCGTATTGACCTTCCCAGTGCTATTCATGAACACAAATTCTACGCATTTGCATTCCCCACATTACAACTACAGCAGAGAGGAGGAATGGGGGCAACTATTATTTTCATCTACAGCCACTGATAAACGGTAGAATGCAGAACAAATCTGGTATTTTTTAAAACTATAGAATGAGAGAGGCATTTTATTTTTTTCCTTGTAACTTTCTCTTTTCCTTTGCAACTCCTAAGAATAAAGGGATTTAAATCTTATACCTCTTAGGTCTAAAATTCAGCAAACTTAAAATAGAAGATAATGAAAGAATATTACACAAATTTGGGATGCAAAAATTATGTGTCTTTTTTTTTTCACTGAGAAAAGTCTTGTTTAGCCTTTAGAAATATGGTTCTAGCTTTAGTCTAGAAAATATTAATGCAAATTTCATTATTATTGTACCAAGAAATCGACTTTAGAAATATTAGATTGATTAATAGTACAATTTTTTGGAATTATTTTTGTAAAAATTGTCTACTATACTAAGTAAAAACATATATATATATATATATATATATATATATATATATATATATATATATATTTTCACACACATATATATTACTTTCTCCTTCACTCTAAGTTCCAAAACTGAAATTATTTTAAAAACTCTACTTTTAATAATAAATACATCAGAAGAAGAAGAAAACAGGAAACAAGTTAGGAACCTGCCACAGAGGGCCTCTGAAAGCCTCTGCCCTGCAGACTATCAAGGCAGATGCTGAGACTTATGGCCAACTGTTGGGAAGTTCATGGAATCTTATGTAAGAAGTGGGAAATAGTAAGAGCTGGAGAGGACAGGAACTCCACAAGGAGAGCAACAGAACCAGAAAATATGAACAAAGGGGTCTTTCCAGAGACTCATACTCCAACCAAGTATCATGCATAGAGATAACCCAGAACCCCTGCACAGATGTAGCCCATGGCAGTTCAGTGTCCAAGTGGGTTCCATAGTAATGAAAAGAGGGAATGTCTCTGACATGAACTGATTGGCCTGCTCTTTGATCACCTCCCCCTGAGGGAAGAGCAGCCTTACCCAGCCACAGAGGATGACAATGCAGCCACTCCTGATGAGATCTGATTGACTAAGATCAGAAGGAAGGAGAGGGTGACCTCCCCATCAGTGGACTTGGGGAGGGGCATGTGTGGAGAAGGGGGAGGGAAGAAGGGATTAGGAGGTGAGGAGGAGGGGTTTATGGGGGGATACAAAGTGAATAAAGTGTAATTACTAAAAAAATAAAAATTAAAAAATACCTCAATTAATGCACACAAATGAATAAGATGCCAGTGTTGAAAGCACACACAGGACTTATGTGATGAGAGTGGAAGTGGTTTTGTAAGTTCATCAAAAGTCCAGTTCGTCAAGAATCTAGGTGAAAGATTAGATAATCTCTGGTTATAGTGAGGTAAAAATGATACATGCTGGATGAGGATTTCCTGAACTTTATTCATTATTTATGAAGAAAAAAAAAAACTTCTTCATTATTTATGAAGAAAAAGTTGTACTTACTGAATAGGTACTATTTACTCTCTGCCAGATGCTTTAGCATTTTCTGTTTTATGGAAGCATTTTTTTGTTTTTGTTTTTATATTTTGTTTATTTTTTATTTTTATTATTAGTTACATTTTATTTTATTTTATTTTTAATTTTATTTTTCTTTTTAGTTACATTTTGTTAACTCTGTGTCCCAGCTGTATCCCGCTCCCTCATTCCCTCCCCAACCCCACACTCCCTCCCTGGTCTCCTCCCTGCCCCTTTCCAAGTCCACTGATAGGGGAGGACCTCCTCCCCTTTCATTTGACCCTGTTTTATCAGGTATCTTCAGGGCTGGCTGCAAAGTCCTCCTCTGTGGCCTAACAGACTGCTCCTCCCCGGGGGACGGGGGGCAAAGAGCCTGCCCTTGAGATCCTGTTAGAAATAGTCCTTGTTCCCCTTACTTTGGAAAACTACTTGGTTACTGAGCTACCACGGGCCACATCCTATGGAAGCATTTTTAAAGGTAGTTGTTTTTTTGGTTTTTTTTTTTTGTTTTGTTTTGTTTTTTTTAATTTTTCTGTTTGCAGGGATCGATGTCTTAGGGCAGATGAGTAGCCATTCCATTTACAGTTAAAACCTAACTATAAATGGCCACTTGGTTTATGAGTGGCACAGTCATTAATGAAACTAAGGTAATTCCACTTGTGCATTATTGAAAAAAGAGCTTACACTCTTAGGCTGTCTCTTCCTCTTCCAGGAGCTAAGAAGTGTCAACTTTTCCTCAGCTAGCCGTGGGATTGTTTGCCCAACTCTTCTCCACATGCTGGGATTTGGTATGCTTCGGCTTGCACTAGATTTGTGGGTGACTTTACAACTGTTGTGAGTTCATGTATTCAGCTGTTCTGCTATGAACAGAAGACAATATTTTTTATAAATCATCCACAGCCTCCAGCCCTTACTCTCTTTCTCCTTCCTCCTTCAGAATGATCCCTGAATCTTCAATGGTAGAGGTATATTTGTTTTCTTAGGGCTGAGAATTCTGCAGTCTTATTCTCTGTACCTTGGTCACCCACATGCCTCTTTATTAATTAACATTTACTGCAAGCAGGAACTTTTCAAATGAGGAAAGAAAATGCATTGATCTATCAACATGATGATGTGATTAGAAGCCAGTTTAAGTCTATGTCCATTTATTAACATCATGGCAGCTGGTTCTCCCTCAGGTCCTGTGACCTCTCTGGCCACAGGTTCTTGGGCAGATAATAGTTCCAGGCATTGCTTTCCTTTTGAGGAGCAGGATTTAGTGCGATCAGAGAGAAATGTGTTACCCCAATAATGCTTGTGCCACTACTGCACCAATGAGCATTCTAGGGAGGAATTTTATTTTTAACACTAGAGAAAGATATTTACACAATATGAATTTATTTTTTTTTCATTCTCATATGTAAATAGTAAATTTGACATATAGGACAATTTAAATGACTCTGGTGACCAACTATTTTAGTCATTTTTGTTTGTTTGTTTGTTTGTTTGTTTTTCAGTGCTTTGATAAATTCCTGAGAAGAGGCATTTTACGGTAGGAAGAGTTTACTTTGCTGTGTTTACTTTGCTGTAAGCTTTAACTTGGCACATTACTTAACTGGAAGAGGGCCAGGGTAGCCACCACAGGGGGTAGCCTGTGGTCACATTGCATCAGCAATCAAGTAGTTGAGAGACAAGAGAGATTGGGGACTGGATATGAAACCCTCCAGTGACCCACTTTCTCTGGCAAATTACTTTCATCTAAAAGAGCACCACCAGCGAGGTGGAATGATCAAACTTACGAGTATCAAGGGACATTTCAAACTCAAACCACAAGATGTAAATATTCATACCTTCGGGTTACATGTATTCTAGTATTAGGCAGAATCATGCTTCCAAAGGGACAATACTTATTTAAAATTTACAGGGAAAAAATCGTAAAAAATCATTGGGGATATGACATGGGGCAAATCATAAAACTGCTGTTCCCCCAACGTTGTCATGCCTCTGCTTTGTAGGAAAGTGTGCAACCTATGCTGTAAATTTTCACAATGCGTTCAGGTCTTACATGGTGTCAGATATTATCACAACCATCAAATGAGGGGGCACTGAAATAGCTTAGCAGGTAAAGGCAGTGGCAACCAAGGCTTCTGAACTGAGTTTGCTCTCTAGGACCCACATACTTACAAGACAGAAACAGAAAAGTGACTCCCACAAAATGTCCTCTGACTTTCAAATGCACACTAGAGCATGTACTTGTATAAACACACACACACACAAACACACACGGTTGTAAGAATTAAAACAAATACAAAACAAAAAACAAAAACAGAATTCACTTTTGTTTTCTGTATGTCCTTCAGGGAACCACAGACTAACATTTCTAAAATGTGACATGGTAAAGGCAGAGGATTTTCAGGAAGTCTAGGTCAAATGTCAAGTCTAGAACTACATTACCAGCACTAGTGAATTGTCCCATTTAGACCATTGAATAACATAATACACTTTTTTGGTAGCTGCAACATTAGCCAAATAGTCTTAAAACATGTAAATCTGATAAAGAGATAAAAGGCATAGAAGAGATTTGCCATTATGTTCTTTTATATGTTTCTCCATCAGATTTTACTAGACGTCCTGCTTTTGTTGTTACAACGGGAATTACTTTTATTTGCATTCAAACTAATATCACTTTAAAAGTGGAAGTATGTGCTTTCTATATTTACATTTCATCATCTATTTAATGGCTGAAAATGTATGTTTCAGACGGTACACTGTCTTGCGACTGAGCATATAGTCCCAGGAGCATGCAAAGAGGACTAGTTGACAGGGGAACATAGCATTTATGATTGCTCAGAAGGTTGCCTAGGCTCTTCCCAAAGCATAGAAATGATATGAGTTATATAGACAGAAAAACAGACACAGCGAAGGAAAAACCTCAATGTAGTGAATTAACATAAATTTAAAATACATTGCTTACATTGACTCGTTCTACAACTCATAATCAAATTTCAAATGTTTCCCTTAATAATTTCTGACAGTTGAAGTCTGAATTTTTTTTCTTTTATTAAAAGTAGATATTCTTCTTACATAATATATCCTGATTAGAATTTCTCCTTTCTCTGTTTCTCAACCTCTCCTCCAATTAAAAAAACAGTCTTTTAAAGGATAGTAATATAATACAATACAATATTATAATATAATATAATATGAAATAAAACAAAACGAAGACATTGAAATTGGACAAACCAAATAAACAGAGGACAAGAAGCCAAACTGAAGGAACAAGATACAGAGGTCAACTCCTCTACACACTCAGAAATCCCATATAGAAGCCATGTACACAAAGAGTATGGAGCAGAACTGTGCAGACTCTGTGCTTGCTATACCAGTCTCTGTCAGCTCATATGTGCTTTTCTCATGTTGAATTAGAAGGCCTTGTGTCTCTGGATGATCTGTGAAAATGGCCGTCCTACAAAAAACAATCCACGGATTCAATGCAGTTCCCATTAAAATACCAACACAATTCTTTACAGACCTTGAAGGATCACTTCTCAACTTCATATGGAAAAACAAAAAACTCAGAATATCTAAAACCATCCTGTACAATAAAAGAACTTCTGGAGATATCTCCAACCCAGTTGTCAAGTTGTACTGCACAGCAACAGCAAAAAAAAAAAAAAAAGGTTTGATACTAGCTTACAAACAGACTGGTAGATCAATAGAATCGAATCAAATAAACCCACAGAAATAAACCCACACGCCAATGGATATTTTATTTTTGACAAATAAGCAAAAACCATACAAGAGAAAAAAATGTAGTAAATGGTGCTGGTCTGACCGGATGTCTATATGAAGAAAAATGCAAATAGATCCATATTTATCACCCTGCACAAAAGTAAAGTCCAAGTGGATCAAAGACCTGTCATAAAACTAGAGAGACTAAATCTGTTAGAAGAAAAAGTGGGGAAGAGCCTTGAACTCTTTGGCACAGGAGACAACTTCCTGAACAGAACACCAAGAACTCAGGCTCTAAGATCAACAATCAATAAATGGGACCTCATAAAACTGAAAAGTTTCTGTAAAGCAAAGGACACTGTCAACAGAACAAAATGACACCTTACATACAGGGAAAAGACCTTCACCAACCCTACATCTGACAGAGGGCTGATATCCAGAATATACAAAGAAGCAAAGTGTGTGTGCGCGCACACACCCACACACACATGAACCAAAGCAATCTACATGTTCAATGAGATTGCAATAAGAATTTCAACCCAATTTGCCCAATTTGTCATAGAACTTAAAAGAACAATTTTCAGCTTGTATCACCACCCACAATTTCAAGTTTCAAGTTTTAGTAGTAAAAATATTACGGGATTACCACAAAATAGACACCTTGATCAATATAATCACATCCAAGACCCAAAAGAGATTTTGCACCTATGGACACTTAAAGTTTCTTAAAGAAACCAGATATACACCCTAGTAAATGACAGTGTCTTCCATAAACGATGCTGGTCAAACTGGAAAGTTGCATGTAGAAAAATGCAAATACATCCTTAGCCATCACCCTGCAGAAAACTCAACTCCAAGTGGATCAAAAATCTTTTGGGTGTTTTAAAACTGTATGATACCTATTAAAAAGTTGTTCACAATAGCAATTACTTGCATTCTTAAGAATCACATAGATTTCTTCTATATAACTATTTTAGTTTGTTTTCAGACATAGGCAAATTTCTTGACATGTGAAATTTGAAAGACAACATAATAGCATTTCATTAAATAAAGTTACTGTAAAATTTATAAATAAACACAAGTTTAGGATGAAAATTAAGTAAATAATTTTTTAAAAAGAAATTGATTTAGTTTTATATCTCCAGTGGCCAGACAACTAAGTAATTAATTCATTGCTGCAGGTATCTTTTATCTATTAATAACCTCATAACTATAAAAATCAATGTTAAATAAATGATCAAACTACTCTGAATTTTTACAAAATATTTAAAATTTATACATCTCACTCTAGACCATTGTTAATGTTATATTATAGAACATAGACAACTTTCAGAGGATGTATAGAAAAAACATTAAAAATGTCAATAAAGTTATAGTAATAAGGACTTTATATTATTAATAATAGAAAAAAAGTCTATATTATTGGAGCATAATACTTAATTGATCCAGGCATGCACTCTCAAATGATATCCAGCAAAAAAATAAATAAAATAAAATTCAATTTTGACTATACTCAAATCTATATGTTTTAAATAACTTCTCTTCTAGAGAGTGTTAGACATGTTTGATCAGACTTTCAGAAGCCAAGATGTGTTTTACGAGGCATTGTCTTGAAATCTGACTACTAATTCATTTTATAATAGCCATCGAATGCTCTGTATTCTTAAGGGTCCTGCATTTGTTATTATAAAGAGTTTCATCTGGAATGCTAGATTTTAGTAACTCAGCTGTGGAGTAGGTTAGTAAATGTTGATGGCTTAAGCTTAATAGCTGCTGCTGTGCAAACCATGAGGAAGACCATTACCTACAGCCTGTGACTTCAGCACTACGGGGCAGGTTTCTGGGGCTCACTGACTAGTAAAGGGTATTGACAAACAATTCGGGAAAAGAACTTATCTCAAGGGCAAAGGTTGCCTGGGGTTCTCCTCTGCATTCATATGTGCATTTAACCACACAGGTAGCACACACACATGCACACACAGTGTTGATTGATTTTTATAAAGGTAGCGATCTTCCCAATGACAAATTAAAGACAACTGTATTCAGGAGAAAGCATAAGTGAGGAACCTGGTGTTTTTCTCTTAGATGCCCATATGGATATTGTGGATTGTCAGTAGTGAATTCAGCATTAGGAAACTCAGCCAAGAAGAGGGAGGGGGAAGGGACTGGGAGGAGATGAGGGACAGGGCTGCAGCAGGGATACAAAGTGAATAAATTGTAATAAATAAGTATATAAATAAAATTAAATAAAAAATTACTTGAAAGAAAAAAAAACCCTTCCTCTTAGACTATCACTAAAATACAAGACTGATTTTCAGTTTTATGTATATGTAATCTATTCCATTACCATGCACTGCAGAACATATAGCTTTAAAATTTATCTCAATATGTTAAAAATGGGTTCAAGTCAGTTTCTATTATAGAATACTGTTTTATAAATTTGTCATATACTTAAGATAAAATTTTACTCAAAAATATAAATGTACTGTATTATAATATTTATCCTATAAGTAAACATTTTTGAAATATCTGTGTGTATACAATTTTTAATATTCTACCTATAGTGACATTATTAGATTCTTTATGCTAACAGCTTACATAACCTGTTTTAAGAAGCTCAAAGACAATTATTTACTTAAAAGTGAAAGACTATTTTTCTCAACATGCATTAAGATTTTACCTATCTATATTTTAAGCATTTTAAACATTAAATCATTTTTCTTCTGTACCATGCTTTAAAAGTAATTCATTGCTTTTTTATTTTTTTAATTTATTGCAATTTATTCACTTTGTATGGCAGCTTTAGTCCCCTCTTTCACCTCCTCCCAATCTCACCCTCTCTCCCTCATCTCCTCCCATACCTCTTCCCCTGTCCACTGATAGGAGAGGTCCTCCTCCCCTTCCATCTGATCCTAGCCTATAGGTCTCATCTATCTGCACTGTCTTCCTCTGTGGCCTGGTAAGGCTGCTCTCCACTCAGGGAGAGGTGATCAGAGAGCCGTCCAGTGAGTTCATGTGAGAGACAGCTCCTGTGACCCTTACTAGTTAACCCACTTGGAGACTGAGCTGCCATGGGCTACATCTGAGCAGGGAATCTAGGTTTTTTCCATAACGGATGTGATACTGATGATTTCATTGTAGAGCTAAGTAGGTGATGTCATCAAGAGATAAGGGTAATATTACAGAAGTCTCCAGTTCTTCTGTAATAACGTGGATTGCAGATTGCACGTGTTGCTTTGAGAAGAAGGAAATTAGATGTAGGAGAGTTGCTTTGTAATGATTTTTGGAAGTTATTTCATCATTTGTTTTAGAGAATCAAGATTCTACATTTCTTTTGGAGTGTTGAGGCAAAACTCAGAGATTCCATCACACTCCACATGACAAGTAGAAGGCGCTCCCCAGAAGTGTCAAGCAGAAAGCCATGGGCTCATAGATGTGCAAGTGTCAAAGAGGAAAAGCAATGCTTGTCTGCAGATTGACAGGAGCTGCTAGGAGCGCATGAGTTTTGAAGAAAAACGGAACCACAAACCTACTAAGGTTCTATGTAAAGAAGCCATTTGATAGGACACATAAAAGTCATGAAATATGAAGTTTTTCATCTTTTTGAGTTATTCTACATATGAATCTGTGGTTCTTGTCAGTTATCATACTTTTCTCAAAGACAGCTTGAGGGGTCAAGAAATGTCATAACAAAGCAGCATTTTCTGAAATGATGGTATCGCTGAAAATGGAAAATGACAGACTATGTGAAATTCCAAGAATACTCCTGTGGGTAACTATCTGCAAAATTCACTACCATGCACACACACACCCAAATACATACACACACAGAGTCTCACAAACACATAGACACACACATACACATACCTCACATATTTGACTTATCAGTTCACAGTCTATTAGTAATATTAGGATTTTAGAAATTAAATTTCTCTTTATTACTATTAATGCTTATTAAATATTAAAGTTGTGGGCTAGAGAGATGGTTCAGAGGTTAAGAGCACTGGCTGCTCTTCCAGAGGTCCTGGGTTCAATTCCCAGCACCCACATGGTGGCTCACAACCATGTATACTGAGGCTTAGTGCCCTCTTCTGGCCTACAGGTATACATGTAGGCAGAACACTGTATACATAATAAATAAATAAATCTTAAAGATAGTGTGCTATGTGAAAAATAATAATAAAGTTGTATATAATTGTAAGGAAACATGTTAACCAAAATTATGTGACCTTGTATGCTACCATAACCATATAATTAAATTGGAAGTATATTTATATTTCCTTAAAATTTTCTTATAGATTTGACTGAATCAGAGCTTCTAGAAAACATCATTTCCTTTCTTTTTGTTTGCTTTTTTGAGACAGTGTTTCTCTGTATAGACTTGGACATCCTGGACTTGCTTTGTAGACCAGGCTGGCCTTGAACTCACAGCGATCTGCTTGTCTATCTAAGTGAGTGATGGGATTAAAGGTGTGGGCCACTGTACTTGGCTTTCCATTTCCTTTTTCTTTTCTTTCTGAATATTTGCCTACAAACTGTATACATACTAATTTATTAATATAAGGTACTGTGTGTTCACTTATACACACAGAAATACATACACTGAGAGATAGAAACCTAGAGCCTGTCCTTGAAAAATGGTTTTCTTCTGAAATGCATAGTTGATCATAGAGTCTGCCAAAAGAATTTTGAAGTTTTACTTTGTTTTCATTTACATGTATGCATATTTGTCTCTCTGTGAGTGTGCACATGCTGATGCTCACAGAGGCCATGGATCACCTTAAGCTGGAGTGGTAGACGTAGGTGAGTGAACTCATATGGAGCTCACAACTCACTCTGGCTCTCTGAAAAAGCAGCAAGCACTCCTAACTGCTGACTCATTTCAACAGCCTCCATCACAATTTTAATTCTGAGTGACATTTTAATATGAGCGAGAGCCATATCTAAAACCTACCTACAAAAAAACCTCCTATTTTGTGTCATGAACTAACATTTATTAGTGTTCCTTGGCTAATACTGGAAAGAGAAGAAGCCATGAATACTCTTAAATATATAGGCAGGTGCATATAAATGCTTGTTAGAGATAGTAACAAATCTGGAAACCTTTTTTAAAACAAAGGAGCGCTGTTTGTTTGTTTTTTAAATTTTATCAAGAGAGTTCCTCAAGTGTTGATACAAATTTTATGAAATGCCATGCTTGAAAATTCATTGCTTTAATTTGAATCATTTTTTTCTAGGGTTTGCAATTTTAACATGAAATCATCTTCCCAGGCCAATATGTGAAGCCATTTATCATTTCAGCTTTGACATGTCATATATATATATATATATGTGTGTGTGTGTGTGTGTGTGTGTGTGTGTGTGTGTGTGTGTGTATGTATATATATATATATATTTTTTTTTCTAAAAAGCAAAATCCAGTTATGAGGAAGTGGAAACCTAGGGTCGAGTAAGGTTTTCTTGAGAGGAGTTATAGCCAAGGTACTATTAAAAACTTCATAATTTGCCAAAATGTTACTTTAATT
The DNA here is from genome assembly GCF_907164565.1 of Psammomys obesus. Lineage (NCBI taxonomy): Eukaryota > Metazoa > Chordata > Mammalia > Rodentia > Muridae > Psammomys > Psammomys obesus. The sequence goes on along the minus strand of NW_026587216.1, from coordinate 45,907,695 downwards.
CTGGCTTCAGTTATAGAGAATATGCTCATATGAAGTGCCTGTTACTTCTAAGATTTGTTTAGGAATTGCCCCATTAAAGGAAACCTGAAATGACCACCATGTCAAGCTAACAGAAAATTTACAAAGCTTATACAATTATTATACAATTAAGATATATGACATTTGTTATTCTATAGAAGGCGTTTGACAATGAAATATTTTCACTTCTTCTAGATAACACCCTCCCCATTGCATTTGGCTGCAAGCCCTAAAAGAGCTATCAGAAAAAATCATACTAATGAAGGGATCCTGGAAACACATGCTTAAAGAATGGTGCAGTACTCTATTATAGATTGTCTTGAAGAATCAGCAAAGTGGTACAAGTTAGAAAGCTTGTCATTATCTTGGCAGTGTTTTGTCAAAGGATATGCTTATCAACTGAGAACTAGCTGGCATGCCTTGTGTTAAAATCCCAGAGATATGAGTACCAGGGGCACCAAGAGAATGCTTACATTTTGATCAAAAATTGTACCACATTTTCATTTACAAATGCCAGAATATCACAAGATCAGAATAGTAGTCTCCAAAAGGCAGGCTTACTATTAGAGAAATAGGTGATAGACATTTTCTTCAGGGTCAGCCACCCCTATAGATTCCCAAATCTTCCTGAAGAGTCAGTATAGCTATGTAATGAAGTTAATGTCAGTATTCTTAATGTTACCAAGCCTGACATTTAGTTTATATTTCCCTCATATAGAATTCATTGGATAGCTTCTTATATAGATTTACTGGAGGTAAATGCATTCTTTATAGACTGGAAGGATAGCAAATCGAAGCAACATGCCATAAAACATGACTCACCCTTACGAAGTTATGCAACAAAGCCCTCATTCCTTTATCATCTCAAGAGCATGTTTTCATCTGCAGCAGCAACTGTGGAGCAGCTCTGAGCCAATGTTCCTCCAAATGAAATGAAGTCTTGCTTTAGTTTTTCATCAGGGCCCAGAAGACTGGTGGGACATTTGGGAATATATCTCATACTCTTCCTAACTTCATAAGCACTTTAAGATCTTCTTTTGGAATCCTAAGATTTCATAAGATGTTTTTAAAGTGAAGGGCACAATGCTACCATTTTGCTAGGTTAGTATCTTTCCAAAATGTCATAGCTGGAAGTTTACTACTTACAATACTTTGGGGTAGACCTTAATTGTCTCCTTTCTAATATACCAGACTTTGAATCCCCAGCAAGAAATTGCTATAATATTCTCAGCTAGACATAAGCACCATCCTTTCAAAACCTCACTTTCATATATACATCTGCTTCAGCATGGCAGCCATGGGGTACTTCAGCTAATACAGGATACTCAGCATGCGCATGGTACATTCTGTCTGTATATGAACACCTGCCATGTTTCCACAGACCATGGGGCTACCCCAGTTGCACGGTAAGCATACAGTGTGAGCCAAAATATAATCTTTATCAAATATTAATATGCACAATGATACTATATTGGCAACAAGTTACCTACTCAATTGGGAGTTATAATTCATATCCTGTTAAGTCATCATCTGGGTCTTCTGAGAAATCACCAACAAATGTGCTTATCCCCGAACCTTACAAATGTGATCCATATTTCTTTAAAAATTAAGATTTTCTTCAAATGTGTTGCCTGACAAAAATAAATGAAATCAGAGGAAAATAGGTATAGGTATAAGTAAGTAGATTAATTTAGTGTAGTGCTGGTTATGTGATTGTTCACACAGAGAATTTTTTTTAAATCAGTGAACAAGGCATTTCTGCTAGTTGCTCCATTTGTATCAATACCATATTGCTTCTCTCAAGTGCATTTTGTGATAACAGCATGAAATGCATTTCATTAGGTTAAAGTGTTCTGGCATTAATGTAATGGCTGATGGCATCTCTAATTTGAGAGGCCTGCAGAGTTAGTTTTATGGGGGCATTTTCTTAGCAACAAAAACAGAGTTAGAGAGTATCTGTGGGATATCATTTCTCCTCAGGCAAAAATTCATTCCTCTGGCCCAAGACTCTTTATAGACTATAGGAGTATTAAGCAAACTATTGTACCCTTAACACTTCTTCCCAGAAAACAACTTTATTTTGTCTCTAGTTAAAAAAAAAATCCTTCCAAATTTTTGTACTATGTAAATTAATAATGAATTAGAGGATGCTAAGGAACAAATGTATCTGGAGGATATTTTGTGTAAATTAAGTGGATGCCTCAGTTAAAAAAAAAACATTTTTTTTCTTTTTAACATTTATAGAAATGAAGTTAATGAGCATCATAGAGAATTTACCTATAGTGCTCCTAAAATTATAACAAGTCATCATAACTAATATTCGTTGTGAGTAACAATTTCAAAATTTCTGTGGTAAACACAATGGGTATTCTATAGGCCACACATAGTCAGATGCTCGGGAAAGATAGGGATGTTGATGGCCAAAGCACCAGTTCATTTCTGTATAGTGCCGCTTCTGTTTCCCTGAGAAGTTTCTAAAGATGGAGATACTACTTTTATAAAGTCCACATTCAATGTAATATTGTTCTGTCATTATATTTTATTTTCCAACAGTTTAAGATTATCTCCTAGCAACTTATTCATTTCTAAAAAGAAATAGAAAGGAAGTGGATGTGGATGGAAGAGAAAATGATGGGAAGGAACTGGAAAGAGGAGAGGGAGGGTATAATCAAGATATATTAAATGAGAAAAGAATGTATTTTCAATAAAACAAAACAATCGAAACAAAAACTGCATAATAGTAGCTCATATTTACACTCTGTTTTAAGGAATGTTGAACTTCCTTCCCTTAAGAAACCCTTCATTTTTATTTGCTTTATATCCCAGTTGTAATCCCTCCCCTCATTCTCTCCCATTTCCAGCTTTCCTCTGTCATCTCCTCCCAATCCCCTCTCCAAGTCCACTGATAGTGGAGTTCCTCCTCACCTTCCATCTGACCCTAGCCTATCAGGTCTCATCAGGACTGGCTGCATCACCTTCCTCTGTGGCCTGGCAAAACTACTTCCACTCAGGGGGAGATCATCAAAGAGCCAGCCATTGAGTTCATGTCAGACACAGTCCCTGTTCCCCTGACTAGGGTACCCACTTGGATACTGAGCTGCTATGGGCTACATCTGTGCAGGGGTTCTAGGTTATCTCCATGCATGGCCCTTGATTGGAGTATCAGTCTCAGAAAAGACCCCTGTACCCATATTTTTTCTTCTGTTGCTCTCCTTGTGGAGTTCCCATCCCCTTCCCCTTCTTTCATAAGATTCCCTGCACTCTGCCCAAAGTTTGGTTATGAGCCTTAGCATCTGCTTTGATATACTGCTGAGTAGAGTCTTTCAGAGGCCCTCTGTGGTAGGCTCCTGTTCTGTTTCTTGTTTTTTCCCTCTTGTGATTTTCATCCCATTTGCCTTCAAGTGCATGAAAGACCTCAACATAAAGCCAGACACACTAAATCTGTTGGAAGAAAAAATGGGGAAGAGCCTTGACCTCACTAGCACAGAAGACAACTTCCTGAACAGAGTACCAAGAGCTCAGGCTCTAAGATCAACAATCAATAAATGGGACCTCACGAAACTGAAAACCTTCTGTAAAGCAAAGGACTCTGTCCAAAATGACACCCTACACACTGGGAAAGGATCTTCACCAACCCTATATCTGACAGAGAGCTAATGTCCAGAATATACAAAGAACTAAAGAAGTTGAACAGCAAAAATCAGGAAACTCTTATTCTGAAGGAAGCCTACCTTTCAGGCCTGAGTTTGTCCTGTTGTTCTAGAAGCCTTTTGCTTTCCATGTTGGTTTTTCAAGTCTATGGATCTCAACCTTGTACCCCAGAAATTGTCACATCTACATCAATAAGCACTTGAGCCCAAGAAAGGTAGACATCAATGTCAGTATACGCCCCAGTGACTTAAAACAGCCTGTTGAACTTAAGGTAAGTTTCACTAAACCCACCAGATTAAAAAAAATGAGAAAATCACTGTTTTGAGAGAAATAGGAGTCAGAATAGTTCATGAGTTCTCAGAATAGAATTTAACTTCATTTGAAACACAGAGCCAAAATGTATCCAGCTAGGCAAAGGTTAACAGACACCGATGTTCTTTATTAGCCAGCTTCTCCGTTGGTGCCAAACTGAGTCTTAGTCAATGGATCCTTAGTCTTAGTAAGCTTTAGGATTAATTTTCATTACTACTCATAAATAATTACCCCAAATGAAGCTAATCAAACAATTGCCCTAATATTTTGTGTAAGTGTGTTCCTAATGAAATGTTGATAAAAATAATTGATTTTTTTTCTTCCCTTTGCCTAACCAAATACAGATATGGTAAGGTTGGTATCATATTACTCACGTTACAATAATTTCCTGTTCATGAAATATATCAGAGACAGCTTGCAGAGTATTAAATTACCACATGTATTACTTATTTTCCACATTTAATCCGTGTATTTGTCAAGAACAACTTTCTAAAATTCATTTTCAGTAACTGAATTTTTCTTGTTGAGAAAAAAAAACAATAAGCCCCATAGCTATTTATCATTTAGTTTTCTATATTTTACAGAAATCTGATATAGAAAAACATCCCAGATGTTTAGGGATGATAACAAAATATATCATGCATCATTCTGTTTTTTAATAAAACCATGACTGAGAGCTGATGAACCTTGATAGTCTGAAGTATACTCTGGCATTTCCCAACACGTTATAAGTTCTGTTTTTTAAAGTCAGGCTGAGAGAAGACAGTTCATTTTCTTTTATATGCTTACTGGCCAACAGATGGCTAGAGATAGTCTCTGCAGAAGAGAGAGCCAATCCCTGTCCCTATTAATGATACTCTTCTATGTTTCCAGACAGGAGCTTAGCATTACAATCTTCTGAGTGGCTTCTTCCAGCAGCTGATGGAAATAGATGAAGAGAACCACAGCCAAACAATGGCATAGCTTGGAGAGTTCTGTGGAAGAGAAAGAACAGAGGTAGCCCTAGGGGTCAAGGACAGGAATACATATAGTATCAACTAACCTAGGCCCACAGGGGCTCACAAAGATTGAACCACCAACCAAAGGGCACGCCTGGGCTCTACATGCCTGAGCATGTAGACTTTTACACACATGTAGCAGATGTGCAGCGTGGTCAATATATGGGTCCCCTAACAATGAGAGTAGGGGCTGTCTCAGACTCTGTTGCCTGCCTTTGGATGGTTTTCCCGTAGCTGGGCTGCTTTGTCAGGCCCCTGTGGGAGAAGATGAGATTTGCCCTGCTCTGACTTGAGGTAGCAGGTAGTTGGTACTACTTAAGGGACTCCCCTTCTCTGAGTAGGGGAGGAGGAGGGAATGGGGGAGAGGGCATGTGGGTGGTATTGGAAGGAGAGAAGGTAGCAGGCTGCCATCAGGTTGTGGAGAGATTAAATAGATAAGTATATGAAGAAAATATTAATTCAGGAATTTACACCTTATGGTAGCATTATTCACCATTTTCCAATTAATACTGGTGATTCAATGAGATTGAAGAATCAGAAGACTAACAACACGTTTATAAAAGAAAAAAATTAGCTCAGGGAAAAAGTGTACAAGAAAAGAGGGAGTGGAGGTCAAGGTGGGGTCTTGATGAGGGGGGAAGGGTGGGAGGTGAGAAAGGATGTGGCAGGCAAGAAACGGAGATCAGTGGGAAAGAGACTGAGACTGGGAGGTACTTTCTGGTGATAATTTGAAGTCCCTGTAGAAAGAAAGTTCACAATGTAATCAATTACTATCGTAACATAAATAAGATACAGTTTATGTCATGGACTGAAAGTCAGAGAATGTATAAAGAACATAAATTAAGTTCTACCAGATCAATAGATTGGCTCTTTAATTTTGTAGCATTTGCATAGTTAGTGCTTCTGGAATCCTATTCTAATGCAGTTCACAAACAACTGAATAGACAAAGAAAACCTAACAGGAGTGAAAGAAATCACAACCTTTGGTTAAACTGTTCTCCTTAAAGCAGCATACCATTGGCTTATTTGCTGAAAGGGATTGGAAAGATAGGGGAGACAGAAAAGTTAAATCCATACATCCCTCATGAATGGAAGTGTTTTCATCTTTTAATAAAAAAATCAAATCACGAGGGTTTAACAGTTATTGTAGACATATCTTAAGCCAAAGCAATGATTTATGGGCTTAGAATTAGGTTGTCTCTTGTTTCTCTTGGACTCAGTTACATTCACTCAAATCTCAGTGGCTAACAGAGCAAGTTGATAAAGAAAAAACTTTATCAGCAGGGTGCTACTACACAGAACATTTAACATGAATATTTTATATGTAATTCACCAATCACTATGATTATAAAATTTTCTTATATTTTATTTTGTTGACAATAGATTTTTATTTCTCAAAATATATCCTGATTATTGTTTGTCCTCCTTCTACTCCTCCCATTCTTCCCCACCTCGCCTACCCTCTGATCCCCCAGTTTCTGTCTCTCATTAGAAAAGAACAGGTTCTCAGAGATAACAACCAAATATAGCAAAACAAAATATAATAAGATGAAGCAAAAACTACCATATTGAAGTTGGACACAGCAATCCAATAGGACATAGAGTCCCAATAGCAGGCACAATAGTCAGGGACCAACTTGTTCTCACAATCAGGAGTCCCATAAAAATACAATGTTAATATAGAACATATATGCAGAAAACCTGATGCAGAACCATGTAGGCCCTGACTTTGCTGTTTTAGTCTGTGTTAGCTCATATGCCCTTAGCTGAATGAGAAAGCCTTGTTCTCATGGTGATCTCTGTCCTCTCTGGCTCCTATACTCTTTCTGTCTCCTCTTCTATGCTATTCCCAGAGTCATGAGGGCAGGGATTTAATGGAAACCTCACACTTAGATTCTGTATATGCATAATATCTTGCTGTAGATCTTTGTATCTGTTCCCCATTGCTGCAGATGACAGCCTCACTGATAATGACTGGATAAGCCCCTAATCTATTAATATAGCAGAATATCATTAGGTGTATCTATCTATCTATCTATCTATCTATCTATCTATCTATCTATCTAT
>NW_026587216.1:45867619-45900639 GCF_907164565.1 Psammomys obesus | reverse complement strand
TATCTATCTATCTATCTATCTATCTATCTATCTATCTATCTATCTATCTATCTATGTATCTATTATTTGACGAGCAGTATTTGGCATCACCCTAAACTTCTGGGCTATCTATTCTCTGGTTCTAGGCAACTCAAACAGTGTCAGGCATGAACCAGATGATGGTCTGCTGAGACTGTGTATGTCCTATTAACAGTTCTCATTAGGATCACCTTCGTAGATTCTAGGAAGTACTCATTGCATTGGGATGCCATGTCTCCTCAGTTCCAACTTTTCCCCCCTGCACTCTCTCAACCCTATATTTTCTGCCATCTGAAACCTGGAGCCCTTCCCCACCTGTCCAAGGCTGCCCATAAAATCTATTCTGCTCTCCCTCCCAGAGAGATCCACGTCTCTGCACACTAGAACCCTCCTCTTTACCTAACTCCCCTTGGTCTATGGTTTGTAACATGGTTATCACCTACTTAACAGCTAAGATTCACATGTAAGTAATACATGCTACATTTATCTTTCTGGGTTACCTCATTCATAATATCTTTTAATCAATCCGTTTACATGAAAATTTCATTATGCTAGCTTCTACACAGCTAAATAATACTCATTGTGTAAGTACATCACCTTTTCCTAGTCCAGGCTTCTGTGGAGGGATATCGTTGTTGTTTTTCTAGTTTCTTTCTATGTGAATACAACGCTATGAACATAGTTGAGCAAGTGTTCCTGCAGTAGAATGGGTGTCCATTTTGGGTAAATGCCCAACAGCTGGATCCATTCTCAAATTTCTTAGAAAACACCTTATTGATTTCCCTAGTTGTTGTACAGCTTTGCATTCCTACCAGCTATGAAGGAGTGTACTCCTTGGTTCTATATCATTGCCAACATAAACTGTCACTTAGGTTATTTTTTGTATATTTTTTAAATTTTTTATTAATTACACTTTATTCATTTTGTATCCCCCCATAAGCCCCTCCCTCCTCCCCTCCTGATCCCACCCTCCCTCCCCTTTCTGCATGCATGTCACTCCCCAAGTCCACTGATAGGGGAGGTTCTCCTCTCCTTTCTGATCTTAGTCTATCCTTTCTCATCAAAAGTGGCTGCATTGTCCTCTACCATGGCCTGGTAAGGCTGCTCCCCCCTCAGGGGGAGGTGATCAAAGAGCAGGCCAATCAGATTATGTCAGAGGCAGTCCCTCTTCCCATTACTAGGTAACCCACATGGACACTGAACTGCCATGGGCTACATCTGTGCAGGGGTTCTAGGTTATCTCCACGAATAGTCCTTGGTTGGAGTATGAGTCTCTGGGAAGTTCCCTGTGTTCAAATTATCTTGTTCTGTTGCTCTGGTTGTGGAGTTCCCATCCCCTCCAGCTTTTACTATTTCCCACTTCTTACATAAAATTCCATTTACTCTGCCCATCAGTTGGCCATCAGGCTCAGCATCTGCTTTGACAGTCTATACTGCAGAAGCTTTCAGAGGCCCTCTGTGGTAGGTTTCAAGGTCCTTTCCTGTTTTCTTCTGGCTTTCAGAGGCCCTCTGTAGCAGGTCCCGAGGTTGTTTCCTATTTTCTTTTTCTTCTGATGTCCATCCTCTTTGCCTTTCAGGATGGGGATTGAACATTTTAGTTAGGGTCCTCTCTTTTGCTTAGGTTGTTTAGATGTACAGATTTTAGTGGGTTTATTCTATGCTATAAGTTTATATGAGTGAGTATATACCATGCGTGTCTTTTTGCTTCTGGGACAGCTCACTCAGGATGATCCTTTCCAGGTCCCACCATTTACCTGCAAATTTCATGATTTCCTTATTTTTCATTGCTGAGTAATACTCCATTGTATAGATGTACCACTGTTTCTGCATCCACTCTTCAGTTGAGGGGCATCTGGGTTGTTTCCAGCTTCTGGCTATTACAAATAAAGCTGCTACAAACATGGTTGAGCAAATGTCCTTGTTGTGTACTTGGGCCTCTTTTGGGTATATGCCTAGGAGTGGTATGGCTGGATCTTGAGGAAGCACTATTCCTAGTTGTCTGAGAAAGCGCCAGATTGATTTCCAGAGTGGTTGTACCAGTTTACATTCCCACCAGCAGTGGAGAAGGATTCCCCTTTCTCCATAACCTCTCCAGCATGTGTTGTCCCTTGAGTTTTTCATCTTTGCCATTCTGATGGGTGTAAGGTGAAATCTCAGGGTTGTTTTGATTTGCATTTCCCTAATGGCTAATGAGGTTGAGCATTTCTTTAAGTGCTTCTCTGCCATTCGATATTCCTCTATAGAGAATTCTCTGTTTAGCTCTCTTCCCCATTTTTTAAGTGGATTACTTGGTTTGTTGCTTTTCAGTTTGTTTAGTTCTTTATATATATTGGATACAAGTCCTCTGTCAGATAAAGGGTTGGTGATGATTCTTTCCCAATCTGTAGGCAGTCGCTTTGTTTTGATGATGGTGTCCTTTGCTTTACAGAAGCTTTTTAATTTCATGAGGTCCCATTTATTGATTGTTGCTCTTAGAGCCTGTGCTGTTGGTGTTCTGTTCAGGAAGTTTTCTCCTGTACCAATGAGTTCTAGGGTATTCCCCACTTTTTTTCCTAGCCGATTTAATGTGTCTGGTTTTATGTTGAGGTCTTTGATCCACTTGGACTTCAGTTTTGTGCAGGGTGATAAGTATGGATCTTTTTTCATTTCTCTACACGTAGACATCCAGTTGGACCAGCACCATTTGTTGAAGATGCTATCTTTTTTCCATTGTATGGTTTTGGCATCTTTGTCAAAAATCAGGTGTCCGTAAGTGTGTGGGTTTATTTCTGCGTCTTCTGTTCGATTCCATTGATCCACCATTCTGTTTCTATGCCAGTACCATGCAGTTTTTATAACTGTTGCTCTATAGTACAGCTTGAGATCAGGGATGGAGATACCTCCAGAAGATCTTTTATTGTAGAGGAATGTTTTAGCAATTCTCAATTTCTTGTTATTCCATACGAAGTTGAGAATTTTTCTTTCCAGGTCTGTAAAGAATTGTGTTGGCAATTTAATGGGAATTGCATTAACTCTGTAGATTGCTTTTGGTAAGATGGCCATTTTTACTATGTTAATCCTGCCAAGCCATGAGCATGGGAGATCTTTCCATCTTCTCATATCTTCCTCTAATTCTTTCTTCAGAGACTTGAAATTTTTTTCATACAAGTGTTTGACTTGCTTGGTTAGGGTTACACCAAGGTTCATTATGTCATTTGTGGCTATTGTGAATGGTGTTGTTTCTCTAATTTCTTTCTCAGCCCTTTTGTCTTTTGTATACAGGAGTGCTACTGATTTTTTTGAGTTAATTTTGTATCCGGCCACTTTGCTGAAGGAGTTTATCAGCTGTAGGAGTTCCCTGGTAGAGTTTTTGGGGTCACTCATGTATACTATCATATCATCTGCAAATAGTGATAATTTGACTTCTTCCTTTCCCATCTGTATCCCCTTGATCTCCTTCAACTGTCTTATTGCTCTAGCAAGGACTTCCAGCACTATGTTGAAGAGATATGGAGAGAGTGGGCAGTTTTGTCTTGTCCCTGATTTCAGTGGGATTGCTTTAAGTTTCTCTCCGTTCAGTTTGATGTTGGATGTAGGCTTGCTGTAAATTGCCTTTACTATGTTTAGATATGTGCCTTGTATCCTTGATCTCTCCAGTACTTTAAACATGAATGGATGTTGGATTTTGTCAAATGCTTTTTCAGCATCTAGGGAGAATATCATGTGGTATTTTTCTTTCAGTTTGTTAATATGGTGGATCACATTGATGGATTTCCATATATTGAACCACCCCTGCATACCTGGGATGAAGCCTACTTGGTCATAGTGGATAATATCTTTGATGTGTTCTTGGATTCGGTTTGCAAGTATTTTGTTAAGTATTTTTGCATCAATGTTCATAAGGGAGATTGGCCTGAAATTTTCTTTCTTTGTTGAGTCTTTGTGAGGTTTAGGTACCAAGGTGACTGTGGCTTCATAGAATGAGTTTGGTAATGTTCCTTCTGTTTCTATTTTGTGGAATAGTTTGAAGAGAATTGGAGTTAGCTGTTCTTTGAAGGTCTGGTAGAATTCTGCGCTGAAGCCATCTGGTCCTGGGCTTTTTTTTGGATGGGAGACTTTTGATGACTGCTTCTATATCTTTGGGAGATATAGGACTATTTAATTGATTTACCTGGTCCTGATTCAGCTTTGGTAAGTCAAATCGATCAAGAAAATTGTCCATTTCATTTAGATTTTCAAATTTTGTTGAGTATAGACTTTTGAAGTAAGTCCCAATGATTGTTTGGATTTCCTCAGTGTCTGTAGTTATGTCCCCCTTTTCATTTCTGATTTTGTTGATTTGGGTGGTGTCTCTCTGCCTTTTAGTTAGCTTGGCTAAGGGTTTGTCAATCTTGTTGATTTTCTCAAAGAACCAGCTCTTGGTTTCATTGATTCTTTGAATTGTTTTATTTGTTTCTAATTGATTGATTTCAGCCCTGAGTTTGATTATTTCCAGCAGTCTACTCCTTTTTGGTGTGTCTGCTTCTTTTTCTAGGGTTTTTAAGTGGGCCATTAAGTTGCTTGAATGAGCTGTCTCGAATTTCTTCTTGAAGGCACTTAGTGCTATGAACTTTCCTCTTAGCACTGCTTTCATTGTGTCCCACAAGTTTGGGTATGTTATGTCTTCATTTTCTTGGAGTTCTAGAAAGGCTTTAATTTCTTTCTTTATTTCTTCCCTGACCCAGCTGTCATTTAATAACAAGTTGTTTAGTTTCCATGTGTGTGTAGGCTTTTTGCTATTTCTGTTGTTGTTGAAGTCCAGCTTTATTCCGTGGTGATCAGACAGGATACAAGGGATTATTTCTGTCTTCTTGTATCTGTTGAGGCTTGCTTTGTGACCAACTATATGGTCTATTTTGGAGAAGGTTCCATGAGGTGCTGAGAAGAAGGTAAATTCTTTTGTGTTTGGGTGTAAAGTTCTGTAAATGTCTGTGAGGTCCATTTGATTCATGACCTCTGCCAGAGATATTGTTTCTTTGTTTAATTTCTGGTTTGTTGACCTGTCCTTTGTTGAGAGTGGGGTGTTGATGTCTCCCACTATTAATGTGTGGGGATGTATATGTGGTTTAAATTTTATCAATGTTTCTTTTACAAATGTGGGTGCTCTTGTATTTGTGGCATAGATGTTCAGGATTGTGATGTCTTCCTGGTGGAATTTTTCCCTTGATGAGTATGAAGTGTCCTTCCTCATCTCTTTTTATTAATTTTGGTTGAAAGTCTATTTTATCAGATATTAGAATGGCTACTCCTGCTTGTTTCTTGGGTCCATTTGCTTGGAAAATTCGTCTTCCAACCCTTTACCCTCAGGTAATGTCTATCTTTGTGCCTTAGGTGTGTTTCTTGTATGCAGCAGATTGCTGGGTTTTGTTTACGTATCCATTCTGTTAATCTGTGTCTTTTTACTGGAGAGTTGAGTCATTGATGTTGAGAGAGATTAATGACCAGTGGCTGTTAGATCCTTTGATTTTGATGTTGGCTGTGTTCATAAGGTTGTGTGCTTGGTTGCTTTTGTTTTACTGTAGTAAGGTTAATTATTTCCTGTGTTTTCTTGACAGAAGCTAATTTTCTTGGGTTGTATTTTCCCTTCCAGTGTCTTCTGTAATGCTGGATTTGTGTGTACGTATTGTTGAAATTTGTTTTTGTCATTGAATATCTTGTTTTCTCCATCTATGAGGACTGAGAGTTTTGCAGGGTATAGTAGCCTGGGCTGATATCGGTGTTCTCTTAGGGTCTGCATGATATTTGTCCAGGCCCTTCTGGCTTTCATAGTTTCTGTTGAAAAGTCAGGTGTGATTCTAATGGGTTTGCCATTATATGTTACTTGGCCTTTTTCCCTTGTAGCTTTTAGTATTTTTTTCTTTGTTCTGTATACTTACTGTTTTGATTATTATGTGGCGGGAGGATTTTCTTTTCTGGTCAAATTTGTTGGGTGTTCTGTAGGCCTCATGTATCCTTATTGGCTTCTCCTTTAACTTGGGGAAATTATCTTCAATGATTTTGTTGAAAATATTTTCTGGGCCTTGGAGAAGGGAGTCTTCTTTTTCCTCTATTCCTATTATTCTTAGGTTTTGTCTTTTCATATTCTCTTGGATTTCTTGGACGGTCTGTGTCAAGAATTTTTTGGATTTAACATTTTCTTTGACAGATACATTGATTTCTTCCATTGTATCTTCTACACCTGAGATTCTTTCTTCCATTTTTTGTATTGTGTTGGTTATGCTTGCCTCTGTAGTTCCTGTTTTCTTCCCTAAATTCTTCCTCTCCATTATTTCCTCCATTTGTGTTTTCTTTAATTTTTCTAGTTCTATCTTCAGGTCTTGAGTTGTTTTGTTTACTTCCTTCACCTGTCTGCTTGTATTTTCCTCTTTTTCTTTTAGTTCCTTCAACTCTGTCTCTTTGATTTCTTTCAGTGATTTAATTATTTCTTCTCTGAAGGCCACAAGCTGTTTGGCTGCATCTTCCCGTATTTCTTCATGGATGGCCCTAATCTGCTTGTCTTTATCTTCCTCCATTTCTCTACGGATAGCCATGATCTGTTTGGTTTTATCTTCCTCTAATTCTTTACGTATTTTATTTGTTTCCTCTATTATCCTCTTCATCAGCATAGATGTAAGGTCATCTTCTTCATTTTCTATTATGCTGCATTGTCCAGGGCTGTTCGCCCCTGGATGGCTGGGTTCTGGAGATGCCATATTGCTCTGTCTTTTGTTGGTTGAGCTTTTATGCTGACCTCTACCCATTGGGCTGATTTAGGTGTTGGCTGTTAGTTTCTGTGTTTCCTGGAGTCCTGAGGTCGGGAGTATCCTGTTGGCCGGAAGATGATTTTTCCTGAAGGAGTCCTTCTCTGCTTTTTGGTTATGGTCACTGTATGGCCAGTGTTTCTCAGGAGTTGCCACTGCTCACCTCAGGTTTATAGCCCTGAGTAGTAGCTGTGGTCTATGTTAGGCAAGAGGGGGTCTCCTCTTACCCATAGAATTTCTCAAGACAGCTGCCCCACTGCTGGGTTTCTTGTTATATATTTAGTGGGCTGCTGCTCACTAAATTTCCAGGTACAGTCCTCTTGAAGAAACTGCTGATTCCCTAACTGTGGGGTTTTCTCCCAACAGGGAAACTCAGTCTGTTATCCTGGGGCACACAGTTCTGTCCGGGAAAGTGAGAGGTGCACTCAGGAAGACTCTGGGCCAGAGGCTGATTGCTCTGCTCTGGACCTGGAGAATGTGCACCTAGGTTGAGTTGGCGCCTGGGGGTGCTGCTCTGGTCTGGAGGCTGGGTGCCTCACTCTGGACCAGAAGCTGTGTGTCCCTGTCTGGGATGGCGGCTGCAGGCACTTCTCTGGTCCAGACGCTGTGGGTGCAGCCCTCTTGAAGGACCAGGTATTCCCACAGTTTTGACAGTCTAGCTAGGGATAACTGGTTGATTCTTGGCACAGTATCTGAGGGCTGCTGTAATGGCTCTCTGGCTTTTGTAGGTCTGAGGATGCAGCTGTGTGTCTCAGTGCCCTAGGGGAACTCAATAATGGAGGCAGAGCACAGCGCTCCTGCCTGCATTAGGCAGGGCTCCGTGTAGGCGCCCGGGTCCCAGCTCTGGGTCCAGGCTGGCTCTTGGGGCGCCCGCGGAACCTGAGTCTTTTCCAGGGGATGTCTTCCCTGCTCCGTGGGGTTATCTCTCGACTGGGAAATCCAGTCTATGGTGTTGTGGGTCCACAGTTCAGTCTGGGACCATGACAAGATCACGCTGGGGTGTAGCTCTGGCCTGGCAACCAAGCGCCTGGTGGAACCGGGATCTCTACCGCGTTTTAGCAGGGTGAGTTAAAGCTGATTGAATCCCCCACCATGGGGTATCCTCTCACCTGTGAAACACAATCACTTGTGTTTTATGGCCGCGAGTTCTGATTGCTGGTCACTGTGCCAATCCTGCTGTGCTGCTCCTCAGAATGAGAGTCCTCCCGGCGCCGCCATCTTGCCCCACCTCTCCACTTATGTTATTGATATTAGCCTTTCTGACATGTATAAGATGGAATCTCAAAATAGTTTTCATTATTTTATCATATTTTTAAACGGATTATTTAACAAAATTTTGAATTATTTATATATTTGAATATTAGTCCTACATTGAATATGGAGTTAGTAAAACCCTTTTCTCATTCTGTAGACTTCCACATTGTATGATTGACATTATCCTTTGTCTTATATAAGCTTCTCAGTTCCATAAGGTATTATTTATTAATTGTTGATCTTAGTGCCAGTATTATCATTGTTCTGTTCAAAAAGTTTTCTCCCCAGAGTTACCAGGCCACAGAGGAAGATAATGCAGCCAGTCCTGATGAGACCTGATAGGTTAGGTTAGGGTCCTAGGGAAGGGCAAAAGGACCTTCCCTATCAGTGGACTTGGGGAGGGGCATGGGAGAAGAAGAAGGAGGAAGGGTGGGATTGGGAGAAGATGAGGGAGGGGGCTACAGCTGAGATACAAAGTGAACAAACTATAGTTAATTAAAAATACATTTAATAAGAAAAGAAAAAAAAAACTTGTCTCCTTTTATGCTCAATGTTCTTCCCTATTTTCTCTTTTATCAGGTTAAGTATATCTGGTTTTATGTTGATGCCTTTGATCAATATACACTTGAGTTTTTTTGGGGGGTGGCAAATGTGTATCAATTTGCATTCTTCTACACACAGACATCCAATAAAACCAGCACCATTTGTTGAAGATGCTGCCTTTTTCAATTGTGTATTTCTGCTTATTTGTCAAAAATCAGGTGTCCATATGTATGTAGATTTATGACTGAGACTTCAATTTGGTTTTGTTGAACAATGTGCCCATATGGTTTATACCAAAACCATACGGTTTTTATAACTCTGGGTCTATACTACAATTTGAAAACAGTAATTTTCGCTTCTCAGCCTTTTGGCTAAGATCAAGTGAAAACAGTAATTGTGAGACATCCAGTAGTATTTTTGTTTGTTTGTTTGTTTAGGAATGTTTTTGTATTTACAAAGAATTTTTAAAAAAAAGAAGTTAATTTTTCTTTCAAGGGCTATACAGAATTTTATTATTTTATTAATTATTTCAATTTACATCTCAATCATAGACTCCCCCCTCTTCTCCCATTCCCACCCTTGTTCCCACAGGCCCTGTGCGCTGGTAGGGCAGTCCCATCAGAGGGAAGTGATCAGAAAGCAGGCAACATAGTCCATGTCAGAGATATCTTCCACTCCCCTAACCAGTGGGCTGCCATGAAGCCTAAGATGTCCACCAATTTATCTTCTTGGGATTGTGCATTGTAGTGTGTCTATAATTTTTGGGGTGTGATTACATTGAATTTGTAAGTTGATTTTGATAGGATGTTCAATTTTACTATGTCAATCTAGTGATCCATGGACATGGAAGTTTTTTTTAAAAATTCTTTCTTCAAAGACGTGAAGATTTTATCATACAGGGCTTTAACCTGGTTGATTAGAGTTACATCAAGACATTGTCTATTACTTGAGGCTATTGCAAAAGGTGTTGTTTCCTTGCTATCGTTCTCAGTTGTTTCAGGCATTATAAACCAAAAAGACATAATAGTTATTTACAAAACATTTCAGTCAAACGCAAAAGAATATACTTTATTCATGAAACTTTCTCCAAAATTGACCATATGCCTGGACACAAAACAAATCTCAACAGATACAAGAAAACTAAAATAACTCCCTGTATCCTATTGGAACAACAATAATTAACAATAGATAAAAACAACAAAAACAGAACCAACAGAAAGTTAACAAACTCATGGAATTTGATTAGCTCTCTACTGAATGAAAGACTTTACTCAATAGGGTATCAAAGCAGATGCTGAGACTTGTAGCCAGACTTTGTGCAGACTGCAGGAGGCGATAGAAAGACCTGGAGCGGAGAGGAGCTCCACAAGGAGAGCAACAGAACCAACACATCTGGGCACAGAGCTCTTTTCTGAGACTGATACTCCAACCAAGGACCATGCATGGAGATAACCTAGAACCCCTGCACATGCTTCCCATGGCAGTTCAGTGTCCTAGTAAGGGGAACAAGGACTGTCTCTAACATGAACTTGTTGTCTGGCTCTTTGATCAGCTCCCCCTGATGGAGGAGCAGCCTTACCAGGCCACAGAAGAAGACACTGCATCCAGTCCTTATGAGACCTGATAGGCTAGGATCAGATGGAAGGGGAGGAGGACCTCTTGTATCAGTGGACTTGGAGGGAGAAAATGAAGGAGGGAATGAGAGGGAGGGACTACAGCTGGGATACAATATGAATAAACTGTAATATAAAAAGTAAAAATTAAAATTAAGAAGAAATAATAGGTTAAGAAAGAAATTAAAGAATTTCTAGAATTCAATGAAAATGCATACACAGCATACCCAAAATTACAGGACAAAATGAAAGTGCTACTAAGAAGAAAATTTGTAACACTGAGTCCCTATCTAAAAACAAAAATTATAATGTATCATATTAGCAACTTGGCAGCACACCTAAAATCTCTGGAGCAACAACAAAAATAAACATACCCAAAGAGCACTATGCAAGAAATAATGAAAGTGAGGTTTGAAATTAATAACAGAAGAACAAAATTTTTATTTCAAAACATACATCCCGCTTAAAGTAAATTAAAAAATAGATCATACATTGAAGATGTATTAAAGTTTTAAAACAGTAGTTTCTGATTCAATGTTATATATTTCTAGGTAGATGATATAATAAATAAAACTGTGATTAATATGGAAGCCAGGCAATGGTAAATGAACTCATAGGTGACACTTACGGCACTATTTATATTAAGTTGTTAAAAGTAAACTTGCATGAAGATGGAATACAAGTAATGAATATGCAATACATAAACATTAAGTATTTCATGTTATTCATGGGATAATCTCTAGCATTTGAAAGATTTTATTCTTCCAGAACTTTATATACCAAAGACATAGTAAGATTATAGGTTTACATTGTGTTGTATGCATCGAAATAACAGAGCTTCCCATCTTTTTTGTTCATCCCAATCTAACAAATCTTAGAGATTATAGTTATCTATAAATATATTTGTGTCAGACTATATTCTATAATCATAATTTTATTCAACTTTAAAAGTTATTTATCAGATGCAAATTAAAAAATGCGGTAATAGTTAGAAAATATATTTCAGATGAATACTCTCTCCTTGGAAGGTACCTTCATCATTAAAATGCTGAAAACATCATTCACATTGAATATTTATTTGACAGCTTTTTCAAGAACTTATTATCTGTTAACACGCTGATGAATTTTGGTTTAAATGTCTTTATCTTCTCTAGCCCCTGAGACTATATAACAGTAGCCATCTTAATATATCTGTGGCTAAAATCCACTGGTCGTGAAGCATAAAAAGATTGTTGACTAGATAATCAGTGTATAAAGCAGCACCTCTTTCTTCAGGCTAAACTAAGAGTAAATTAAGTGTTTCTTCATTTAAGTAAAAGACATCAAATCATACTTAAAACCAGTGTTGCTTATAACCAGTTTTTGTTTCATCTAGCTTCACTCTGCAACACCAGGAAAGGTGTGTGCTGTGGGCTTAGATAACCTGGATCCCCACAGAATATCCTTGTATGAGTCTAACTCAAAGATCCAAATGGTTCCAATTAAAGTCTTTCCTCCCAGGCGCCACTTACAAATTTTTTGGCATCTCAATACCCAAGTCACGCTTTCCTTTCAGAATGTAATTATCCAGACTCATTTAATTTGGAATTAAAGGTATCGTTTTCTCAACTTGAAAATTTACTAGCAACAATTAAACAAGTTCACATTGCCTTTGTCATCTTTCTTTAATGAGTGACAACAAAGAGCCAGGAGTATTACCAAAGGGTGGGTTGTTACCAGATTGTAAGTTTGCTGTGAGAGTAAAATGAGGTAAATTAGGTATTTTGCACACAAAAAAATAACCAACAAAATAATGAGGGTATAATAAAATAATTACATAAACACGTATATCACAGAATAAAAAATATTTTAACTTATTTCTTATGAATTCTGGCCCTAGTACAATTGTGTTTTCTGTTCCATCAAAATTTGGCTATTCTTAAATATGGCTTGTCTGTAACTCTTATAGCATTTCATATTTTGATATAATTGTTTGGCTACTAAAAGTACTTATTCTCAAAAATAATAAAAAGTGTTATGAATACTTCTATCATTCTTCACATACAATACAGTGTAAAATAATATGTGGTGCAATATACCATATATTCTGAATACTCAGACAAGCACACAAGCATTTCCATTAGGAATCAAGGTAAAGTCCCTTGCAGTAGGAAGCACAGAAGGTATACATATCCTTTCTCAAGAAAATCTTTCCTGGAAGAAATTTTGTCAAGTTTTCAACATAAAGATGAACAAAATTATACAAAACTTTTAAAGGGTATCTCTAGATAATAGATCAGAAATCTGATACACCTGCATAAATTAAGAATATCGAGTGTTGAGACATGCTTCAGCAAACTATAATACATTATGAATTTGTTTTCAGCATATGTTCTTCCGATCTTTGTGAAAATATAAAGGAAAATTATTTCTAGCTATGTGAACATGAGTGAACATGAAACTGTGATGTGTTCTATTAAAATTAAGGTATGGAATGCTACTATATAAACTTACTATTGTATGGTAGATGATTTATGTAGACAACATAAGAAGATAGCAGGAAATTATGTGGAAAAAATAGTAGTTAATTAAAAACATTCAATAAATGGAATTGTATACACTTTTAAGCTTGACTTAAACATATTGAAATGCCTTCTTCTCCCATTTTTTCTATTTCTTTTTGTTGTTGTTCACACCCCTGCTTATTTTACGGATTCTTACTCATCTATTTTACGTATACCCTCAGTGGTTCTTATTCTATTTATATCTTGAATATTTTATAACAAAGTTTATCTTCATTAACAAATGATGGTTGTGTGAAGTAAACATTTTTCCCAGTTCTCCAAGCGTGTTTTAAGTAGGGGCTGGTGAGTACTCGAAGGTACCCAGAAAAGAGGAATTACCTAAGCAAAAGTAGCTATCCTGTTCCTATCTATACAGGATGATATATTTTAATTATCCTTATTGTCATCATCATGTTTTCTTGAGCACATTACCTGTCTAGAGTAATCAAGACAACTTCATAAATTGAATTTTGAATGAAATTTTACAAAGAAAGAAAATATTTTAATGTTTTTTATAAAGAGAGTCATAGCTGGTAACCCAGGCAGGAACTACATGATTTTTGGAAATTTAATTTAGTTTCCAAGGAAACAGAAGGTTGTTTTAGGCCCAAGCACCTAATCTTTAAACCACCTGCAATGTTTTCTAGCTTTAAACTGTTGAAATCTCTATGCTCTATAGTTAAAATGATTTCCTAGACTAGAAACTGATGGTAATTCACTTAATCATATATTTACGATGAGTAGATCTTTTCCTATTAATGACTGAAAAGAGGCCAGTATAGATATAATTTATATATTGCAAAAGGCAATTTTTTTTTACATTTCTGAGGTTATGGAATAGTTTTGTCATTTCTCTCTTCTTTTTCAAACCCTCTCATACAACTATCCATGTTTTATTTCAAATTCATACCTTCATTTTTATTAATTAATGTCATATACATATAAGCATATGTGTTTGTACATATAAGCAATATATATTTCTAAAAATAACATGATCAGTCTGTATCTTACTCATTTGTATGTTTTCAGGGAGAGAAGTTGGTAATGAGTACCAAATGTAAAGAAAGACTTTTTAGCAGATACTTTTCTCCATGAATAACATAAAACAATAGATATTAAATAACCCCAGAATCATGTATCTCTAGGATACTGAAGGTAAGTAAGCACTTAAAGGATGATAGTTATTACTTTTTACAAGTAAGGAATTAATTAATACATGTTAACATATTCTATGTATTTATTATAAGCCATATGCTGTACCATGCAGTTTCTGTGTGCTATATAGGAATTGATAACATTTAGAAAAAAGTCAAAGTTATGAGCATCCTATAAAAATATCTTCTAAAACATTAAGTTTAATATAGAATATTCGTTTAATTTAACATGATAGAAGTGTCTGAAAAAATGAAGAGTCAAACCTGGCCTGTTTCCTGGATGGTTTTTGCATTAAAATTACTTTATTTTAATAGTTTCTAATCTGTATTTTGCCTGTGTATATGTATACCCACTCTTTGAGTGCCTGGTGTACTCAGAGTCCTGAAGAGGGTGTCATATCCCAAGAGATGTAGTCATCCATGACTCTGACCCACTATTTGGGTACTAAATAACCAGCTTAGCTTCTGTGCACATATGGGTCTTGCATGTGAAGGTCAAAGTGTTTAAAGCAATTTTCTTCTTTCACTCTGTGAATCCCAGGGATTGACCTGAGGTCATCAAGCTTGGCAACAAATGCCTTTACTTGTTTCGCCATCTTGCTTTGCTTGGGTATACTGCATTGAAGAGGTCTTTGACATACTGGCAGGAATGATGGAATGATGATTTGGTAGTTCACAATCTCCTCATGTAGAAAACAGTGACTGGTAATAAAAGGCATATGAAGAATTGCCTAGCAAGAATCCTACTCTGCAAATCAGTTAATGGGACACATCGACATTCTCTCTGGGGCCCATCTTTCTAATGAACATAAAAACAAATTTTCTCTTCTGAGACAGGCAGCATATGGAGTGAAAACTTAATGAAAGCAAATACATAACATGAACCAAGTAAAAGAAGGAAAGTAAAGAGGGCAAACAGATTGAGAGGATGATGCCTGGGCTTGAGGCTGGGGAAGAACAAAGCTGGGAGGAAGGCAGGGCGGCTGCTGACAAGGAAGAAAATCCTGGCCTCAATCTGTCTCTCCAGTGGCAATGCTTTCAGCTCCTGCCTAGTAACAATCTTTTTGAAGTTGTGTTCACCAGGTCTTTTTTGTCCCATTGCATCTTATCTATTGCTGTAGGAGCAAATTCAGCAGTGGACATAGGCAAGAAGATACCTGATTTGGGGGTGAGGCATTTAGTCTAGTTAAAAATTCAAACTTTAGTTGTAATTTTGTGTTTATTTATATTTGAAATCGTATGTTTATTGACACAGAATAAAACTGAGTAAAGTGCAATAATTATTTGTATAAAATTTAGAAAATAAAAAAAAATCACTCTTAGAATTTTATAAATAATTCCTGTGGAAGCAAAAGTCAGAATGGAGGATCTGATTATGTATAAGTGATTACAATCATATAAAACAAAGATAATAATGAAAGAAATTCACTGTGAATGAAGAAAAGTAGATAAGCTTGACTCATTTTTACAAGAATACAAGGATATCTAATGATAGTAGATGTGAAGAGACAAAAGTTGATGAGCTAAAAAATAAGTCTAAGAAATTGTTGAGAGTTGGGTAAAGAGAAGCCTGAGAGTTGGGTAAAGAGAAGTACTATATGGTTGGATAGAACAACACTTAGAACTGGAGGACAATGGAGGAAGATAAAGTTGCAGGTGGAGAAGAGACATCCCGGAAGACACATAAAATTCACCATTGTGTTTATATGCAGATTCCTGGTATAAAAGAACATGTTTGGGAGGTTTTCCAGGGAAGATGATTCAGCTCCAAATTGGGAGGAAACCAGAGGGTGACCCAGTACTCAGCAGTCAAAGAGCAAGTGAGGTTAAGGAACTCTGATGGTATGAGGAAGACTAGATGACTAAGTACCCCTCAAAGCCAAGAAAGGACATGATAAAACGGAAGAATTATATTATGTTTGCAAATTATGCCACATTTTGCGAAAACACAAAAAAGAAATAGAAAGTGAAATGACCACATATTTGGAAGCCACATATATCTTTGTTAATCTTGAAAGGAGCAATTTCTGGAGCGATGGGAACTAAAGTTGATTGAAATGGATTCTAAGGCAAGAATGTGAGGTGAGAGAGAGAATATAGAAATCACATATTTTTCTCTTTAAAGATTACTTTAACAAGCATGTGGGGTACTGATTTGTTTTGTTTTCTCTAAAATGAAAGTGTCCAGAGCTTGTCTGTGCACCAGCAGGCTGATGGACACAATTTAATAAAATTGTTCAAACACTCCTAATAGAATAAGAGAAACAGCATGACTTTAGTAGACAAGCAAAGGTAAGCTATGAGGCGCGCAGATCCTGTATCTTTCCTAAGTGTAGGAAACATAAGGAAAAAATATCTGTGCAAGGACAGATATTTCCATAGTCAAAGAGGGTAGAAGATCCTTTCTGCTTGTTTTTGGTTTGTATTTTGTTCCTTTGTTAATTTTATTTTTGCCTTAAGGATTAACCAGGGAAGAAAAACAGTGCCTATTTCCATAAGGAAAAAAAAACAACAAAAAACAAACAAAACATAGACATGGTGCTTCCTAAATCAAACACCAGGGTTCCTCCCAATAGTCACTGGCCCTATTTACCTAACCACTCTTAATGAACAAGACACATCAGATTGACTCTTAGAATTAGAATAAGGGGAAAACAGAGAAAAGGGGGCTTTACTTTGACATGAAAGAGGATTTCTGGATGACAATAATAGGTAAAACCAGCATTAATGGTTGTGCTTTAAAGGAGGAGAGATAGTTGTTTATTACTTTAAGCAATCCACAAGTGTTTGGGAAATGCTGGATAAATTCATGGAATCATATTTTGGATATAGCGCTTTAGGAAGGTAGATCTAAAGGGTCTCATGGCTCCTTCCAATTCTAGATACCGATATTCTACGTCACTGTGGCTATATGCAGGTCCCTCTGGTGACAATAGTAGCAGGAGAGCAAACAGATAATATTAACTACCAGAATTTAGACCTTAAAGAAATTGGATGAAGAAACTATGTTTATAAATTATGACATTAATTATGAAGGATGCTGCTGGTGTTAGTGAAAAGTAATCATATTTGGCTGTGATAATTTTTTTAATTTGTTTCCTACCTGTTCCCAGCATTGAGGTTCTATGATACTTTCTGGCAGTTATTATTATGCTTATTATATGAATAACAAAGTGAACATTTTCTTCAAGTTCAGAAATTTATAATAGGAAGACTAGGCTCATAATTTTCTGTTATTGATTTGATATATACCTCTAAGTTTTTTTATTTTATTTTTAAAGGATCAAAACATGTATAAAGAATTGAACTGCTTGTATTTTCTTCCTCCCTCTAAACTTTGGAATGTTAGTTTCTAAGTAATAAAATAAAGCTGAACCACATCCTCTATAAACATTTCTAGATTTAATGGTTATTTTAACTACAAAAAGAGATTTTAAAATAATAAAACACACCTTAATATATATACAAATATTGAACAAAATTGTAACTGAATAATAAACACTTCATTCTCTCTCATTAAAGGGTATAATCTTAACTCTGTGGGTTTTTGTTGTTGTTGTTTTGGTTTTTTTGTAACCCTCTTGTATTAAACTCTACCATACCATATTTATTTTTTGGAAATGTCACATGATGTATAATGCACTTTATCCTCATAAACATTCCCATTTATATCTGAAGTTTTTAAAACAATTTGGTTGGAAATTCAAGTCTATTGATTTTTTCTCCCTCTGAGAAAACTCTTATAAACCAAAAACGATTCATCTCTGCACAGTGAAAATATTTTCATATTCAGGATGTACTGTCACAGAGCAACAAAAAATCAATAGAGCAACACTGATTAGTGGATTTTCCCAATAAGAAATATTACTCATTGTCTTAGCTAGGGGTATATTGTTGAGAAGAGACACCATGACCACGGCAACTCTGATAAAGGCAAACATTTAATTGGGGCTGCCTTACAGTTTCAGAAGTTTAGTCGATTATCATCATGTCGGAAGCATGGCAGCATCCAGATATGATGCTGGAGAAGGTGCTAAGAGTTCTACATCTTGTTCCACAGGCATCTAAAAGAGACTGTGTGCAACACTGGTTATGTCCTGAACATATAAGAGACTTCAAAAACCTGCCTCCACATTAATGCTGCTCCTCCAGCAAGGACACACCTCCTCCAATAAGGCCATACCCCCTAACAGTTCTCCTCCCTATGGACCATGCGTTCAAACACATGAGTCTCTAATGGTCATATATTTTCAAACAACCACATTCCACTCTTTGGCCCCATAAGCTTGTAGCCATAACACAACGCAAAATGTATTTAATTCAGTTCCAGAAGGCCCTACCTTCTATCACAGTCTCAATAATCTTTAATCGCCCAACGTTCAAAGTCTGTTCTGAAATTCATGCAATCTCTTAACTATAATCTGCTATAAAATTAAAAAGTAGATAACATAATCCAATATATCATGGCACAGGATATACATTACAATTCCAAAACTTATGGAAGGGACCATAGTGAGGAAATACTAGACCAAAGCAAGACTGAAAAGCAGCTAGACAACTCCAAACTCTGGATTTCCATGTCTGATGTCAAATGCTCTTCAGATCTCCAGTTGCTTTCAGCTTTGTTGACTAAAACACACTTCTTCTGTTTGGGCTGGTTCCATGCCCCTGTTAGCAGCTTTTCTCAGCAGGTATTCCATGTCTCTGACATCACTAACATTTTGGGGTCTCAAAGGCAACTGAGGTTTCACTTTTACAGCTTCACACAATGGTCTCTTCAGGCCTCCATGCAGAAACAATTCTTCTCATGCCTGCCCTCAGTGACTTTCCTTAGTCATGAAGGGAGATTCCATAACCCTTTTTTTCTATCCCTGACTCTAAAGCCAGAATCACCATGTGCCCCAAACTACCAAGTTCTGCTGCTTGCTGTAGATGGAACATGGCCCCCTTATTCACTTAGATCCTTACCGGCTTTCTGTTTTTGATGGTTTCCTTCACATCCTAAGCTTGACTGTACTGAAACTTGCTCGGTAGACCAGGATGGCCTTGAATTCAGGGCCTTGCATTTGCTTTTCTCCTGAATGCTGGGAATAAAGTTCTGTCCTGCCATTTCTGGACCTAAGGTTTTCTTTAATTCTTTTTCACAGGATGAAAGCTTTTCTGGGTGAGATCTTGCTCCAAGGTCACTACTCTCCTTATTCCACTTAACATATTTAATTTGTTTATCTCCTTGGACACAGGATTTAGTTCCATTCCTTGTTGTTCTTAAAAGTTGATTTCACCTAGTTATTTCAAAAACATATATTGTGCCACCAGACACATTGTAGAATTATTGAAGAAGAGGATGGATATAAAAAGGGAAATGCATTTGAATACTACTTAATAGTATATATTCAATAGTATGTATTCTTTTGATCGGTTGTTCATAAAAAATATAGCAGTAAAATATGCCATCCATTATTAGGTAAAATAAAGATGAACATAAGAATGATCAGGAAGAAATGTGTAATAGAATATTGTTTTTCTTATCACTGTCATTTCCAATATCTTCCATTTTCCCAGATACATGAAAATATAAGGATGAAGCTGTTGAAAATACAATTAGAGTACCAATTCCATCAATCATGCCTGTTTATTGAACCACTTAGAGGTTTTTATAAGGTGTCAGAATTATAGGCTACTTTATCTAAAATTTAAGATGAAAATTGAATATTAGGCAGGAAAACTAATGATCTACAATAGATTGTAAAAATTTTCAAGGTAAATTAGGTGAACTCATGACCATACATCATGGTACATCTAATATTAAAAGGAAGAAAAAAATAAATTCCTAATGTCTTAGAAATAAAATTAGCCTCAAATTTTCTTGCAAAACTTTCTCCCTGTTTGCATAATAAATCCCCCAAGGAAACGTTGAAAACATTGTTTTTCTAATGGCCTCTGCCCTACTAAATTTTAATAGCATTTTTATGTGTGTATAGTACTATATATGTGGTCTACTTTATTTAAAAAAAAAAGCAAGATTACATTTTTCTTGCTTAAAAAAGGTTTTTTGTTTGTTTGTTTTTTTGCCTCCTGGTTCATGTGGGTGAGGAACAAGAGTGTACTGATGAGAATTTATGTCCCAAATCCTCCAGGTTCACGGAATTTTCAACATGAGAAATAGCAGAGTATGAGGTCTGGAAAGGCTTGAGAAAACCTTACAAAAATAGCATAAAAAAAAGAGTCAGGAAAGAAAGAAATTTGGAAACCCCCAAGCAAAGCCAAATACAACCATTTTGCACCGTTGGCAAGGACACAGGTACAGCAGAGCACCTGAGAATCAACATGTGTGGCTCATTACAATGCAAAGATGCACAGCCTTGAGTAGAGATTTAAGAAGTTAACTGACATGCAACACATGAATTCGTATGTAAAGCAACATGTAATAGATGTAAATAGAAAAGTCCAGCCTGTACAAATGAGGCAAAAAGCCCATGCTTTGCAAATAAGCATAGAAGCCCATGATAAGGCAACTTAAAAACCCCAGCTCTGTGCCACAATGCCATTAGGCCACAAAGCTTTATCCATTTTCTAGCTGCCTTCTACCTTGGAATTTTATCACTCCTTTCTTTTTCTTTAAGTGATAGCTTTTATCTTGGAACATTTTTCTACTTATTTGAGGTTGCTTCAATTTTATTATGAACCTCCTCCTAGAAGTGTTGTAGGTGTGGCTGAAGTATTATAAGTATGTAAGAGAGGAGAGAGGCTATGTCTAAGACCAGCATTCTGACCTACGAACATCTTAATAATTAATAGTCTAAGAGTCCCTAAAACAATGCAAGCCTGGGAAAACCACCAAACTAGCACAGCTCAGACCCCAACAGCTCACAGGACCGAAGAACCCCACCTAAGACCATGGCCTAAGACCACCTAAGACTTAGGCAGGGTGTAGCATGAGAAAGAGAACCCTCCAATGGGGCCACTCAGAAGGGCCGGTGAGGCGTGAGTCTGAGATGACCACCAGACTGGCATGTGGAGCCTACACAGGGATCCAGCCTGCAATGTTGCATGAGCCTGGGGTGGTTCGGGGCAGATTGTGCCTGAGATGACGCCTGCCCAGAATCATAAATGTGTTAGAGTTGTATAGTGCTCAAGAGACCAGTCCTGAGATGAACCCTGACACTCAAAGGCCTCAGGTGCCACTTAGAAGAGCAAGTAAGTGGTGGAGAAATGGAAGAGAAAGAAAAACAGAAGGACGTGGGCACAATGAAGAGAAGCAGAACTGGAGACTTGAGGGTAGTGACGAACACCCTGAAGTGATGCCTCCTGGAACCAGAGTGGGATCCTCGCCAGTACTCCCACCTGAGAGCCACATCTGGGTCTGTGGCGCTTCAACAAGGGTCTGTTACCACAAAAGGCCAGGTGGACATCCCTGGTCTGGGCTGCTGCCTGGGACCATGTCATATCTGGAGACTGGCCTCACCCCTCGGCGAGGCACCCTAGGAGAGCTGGCCTTGAAGTTATGAGAGTAGAACTGACCCCGCCCCTAGACAGCTGCAGTATATCTGAGAGCCAGCCCTGAATACTTTGCGGGAGTTGTGCATGATCTGGCCTGAGAAGATGAGCATTGGAGAGCTGGACCTATGCAGCTCTTGTGCAGTGGACTAGATTATAGAGGGATGATTCCTCCAACTTCACGCCTCACCATGTGTGGCAGCAGGGAGACCTGGCAGCAGAGTCAGGGGAGCAGAAATGCTGTGCCTGCACCTCACCTGCTGTAGCACTTCAACTGGGCAGCACAGTTGAGATGGCCTTAGAGGTGGTGCGCCAATGAGCCAGTCCCGGATGCCTGAGTCTGGGAGAGCCAGGCCTGCCTCTTGTAGGATGGGCAATGGCACGGACTAGGGAGAGACAACTTCTTTACCTCCTAAACTCCAGGATCTCCATGGCACAGGACAACAAAAGGATATCTGAGATGAGTTTTAGTGAGGTTCCAGTACAGATAGAAGAGCAGAAGCCAGAGGCCTTGAACCAGACCAAGGAGTCATTGCAATGAACATTTGCAAGCAAAGTGTGGACAAAAGGGCCTACTATAGGACACACTGTGACACACGACAGATTCCACAAGACATTTTCCTCCATCGGGAAGGAGGTTGCAAGAGTATGTGGGGAAGGGGAGATGAATGGAGTGGCAGAGCACCATGTGAAATTCACAAAGAACCAATAAAAGTCTCCCAACAACAACAACAAAAAGCCCATGGCCAGATGGTTTTAATGGAGAATTCTTCCAGACTTTCAGAGAAGAAACTGTTCCACAAAACAGAAACAAAAGAAACATTGCCAAACTCATTCTATGAGATCACAGTCACCTTGAAACCTAAACGACACAGACGCAACAAAGAAAAGAGAATTCCAGACTAATCTCCCTTTTGAACACTGACACTAAAGTACTCACAAACCGAGTCCAAGAACACATCAAATCATCATTCACCATTATCAAGAAGGCTTCATCCCCAGAATGCAGGGTTAGTTCAATATACAAAGTTCCATCAATGTACTTCACAGTATGAACAAACTGAAAGAAAACATATAGGATCATCCCATTAGATCCTGAAAAAGCCTTTGACGAAATCAAACACCCCTGTGTGTTAAAAGTCTCGGAGAGATCAGGTAAGGTTCATACCTAAACACAATAAAGGCAACATACAGCATGCCAATAGCCAGCATCAAATTCAGTGCAGAGAAACTTGAAGCAATTCCATTAAAGTCAAGGACAAGAAAGGCTTGCTGCCTATCTTTAGAAAAAAAAAAATACCCTCAGTTTTATCTATTTCCCTAAAAAAAAAAAAAAAAAAAAAAAAAATTCATTCTTTCTAACCATCTATAAGTCCAGTGATAATCACGTTAAACAAAATAAGGCAGATTTGGAAGAAAAATACTACATTTTATCTTACAAAAATTATATTTTAGAAAGATATGAAGCTAGCAGTGTTTCAAAGCAGACACTAAGACTCATAACCAAACCATCGGCAGAGTGCAGGGAATCATATGAAAGAAGGGAAGTTAGTATGATATGGAAAGGATAGGAGCTCTACAAGGACCAAATATACCTGGGCACAGGGACTTTTCTGAGACTGACACTCAACCAAGGACCATCTATGGATATAACCTAGAACTTCTGCTCAGATGTGGCCTGTGGTAGCTCAGTAACCAAGTAGTTTTCCAAAGTAAGGGGAACAAGGACTATTTCTAACAGGATCTCAAGGGCAGGCTGTTTGACCACCCCCCCCAGGGGAGGAGCAGTCGGTTAGGCCACAGAGGAGGACTTTGCAGCCAGCCCTGAAGATACCTGATAAAACAGGGTCAGATGAAAGGGGAGGAGGTCCTCCCCTATCAGTGGACTTGGAAAGGGGCAGGGAGGAGACCAGGGAGGGAGTGTGGGGTTGGGGAGGGAATGAGGGAGCGGGATACAGCTGGGACACAGAGTTAACAAAATGTAACTAAAAAGAAAAATAAAAAAAAAGAAAAAGAAAAAAGAAAATGAATTATTTTAAGGAAAGAAAGGGGAGCAGAATAATGCTGGAAGAGGAATATTAAAGGATAATTTTGGGTGAATATTATCAGAGTATGTTTTATGAGTATGAAAAGTACACATAAAATAGAAATTATTATTTTATATGATTATTATACACTAATAAAACGTTTCTGTTTGGAAAGGAAAGGAAAGTTAAGTGACAATATATAAAAATACATAAAACAAAACAAAACCAAAAGAAAGAAAGAAAATCCTAACTATTTGATTTTACCAATAAAGACTCAGGAGCCATACATTGGGGTGAAAACCTGCTAGATCAGAGAGGCAGAGAAAGCACCCAGCTGATCTTACTACTCTGCTAACATCCCAAAAGATAAAAGCCTTTCTACTCATCTCATATCCCAGGAGGAAAAAGCCAAAACCCTAAAGCCTAAAGCCAAAGCCCCCTTTTTTTCTCCTCCACGCTCTCTTAAGTACCCTTCTCTCAATGTTGCTCCTTTCTCTTCAATCCCTGTCAGCTGGTTTCTTGCTCTGCCTCTTGATCTAGGGTTGACATTATTTAGCTTTTTCATTAAAGTTGTGTTCTAGGGCTGCGGCAAAACCACAAGCACTTGTTTATAGTACAAATAAAACTCTTGTGTTAAAGGTGTTAAGGCTGTCCAATACCAAACAAGAGACAGGTTATCACAGTTCACAATGGGATAAAATATCTTGCAACTCTCTCCATGTCTATTCAACATAGTATTTGAAGTCCTAGCTAGGGCAATAAGACAACTAAAGAAATCAAGGAGATACAAATTGAAAAGAAAGAAGTCAAAGTATTGCTATCCACAGATGATATGATAGTATACATAAGTGACCCCCCAAATTCTACCAGAAATGTCCTACAGCTGATACACAGACTTCAGCAAAGTGGGTCGATACAAAATTAACTTAAAATAAGTAGCCCTCCTTTACACAAGTGAAAAATGGGTTAAGAAACAAAGCAGGGAAACAATAATTTTCACAAAGGCCACAAATAATATAAAAATATCTTACTGTACCTCTAACCAAGCAAGTGAAAGACCTATATGACAAAAATTTCACCTGTCTGAAGAAATGGAAGATTTCAGAAGAGGCAAAGATCTAGATCCCCATGCTCAGGATCAGCAGGATTAGTATAATAAAAATGGCCACCTTACCAAAGCAATCCACAGTTTCAATGAAATTCCCATCCAAATATAGACACAATTCTAACAGACCTTGAAAGAGGAGAGAATCTTAGCTACCAGACAGACACTCACAGTACTCCCCCTCAGACCTCCCAGCTACTCCGGCCATCGTGAGGATGACCCTGGACATCACATGTAGATCCTGCCTATGGTTCACGGCTCTATTAGCAGTCTTGAAGAGACCGGCAGGACTTGAGGATCACACTGGTTAGGAACCCATACTCTATTTCCTTGCCAATAGATCTAACTGAGACACAACCAGCAGAGTAGATCTATAGGTGATTCAAAACAATCCAGTTCCCAGTCCATGACTCAGGGATCCCCCTCCATGCCTAAGAAACACAGCAGGCTCCAGAAACAACCAGTCAACACCAGGGACAACCAGATGGCTGAAGAACAGCATAATAACACAATCAACAAAAACCAGGGCAATATAACACAGCCAGAACCCAATGATCTTGATATAGCAAGCTCTGAATATCTTACCACAGCTGAAACACAGGGAAACAACCTTAAATCTATGCTTTTAAAGATGATAGAGGCCTTTAAAGAGGAAACAAATAGATCTCTCAAGGAGAAAAAGAAATGATAATAAAATCAAACAAATACATGCATTTAAAGATAAAAGGAATAAGTCCCTCAAAGAATTACTGGAAAATACAAACAAACAGGTGAAGGAAATGAATGAAATGTTTCAAGTTCTGAAAAAAAAAATAGAAACAACAAAGAAAACACAAACTGAGGAAATTCTGGAAGTGGAAAACTTGAGGAAGAGAACAGGAATCACAGACTTAAGCAACACCAACAGAAGACAAGAAATGGAGAAAAGAATTTCAGGTGTAGAAGAAATAATTGGACAAATAGATGCATTTGTCAAGGAAAAGATTAAATTGAAAAACTTCCTGACACAAAACATACAATAAATCAAGGACACCATGAAAAAATAAAAACTAAGAAAAAGGAATAGAAGAAAGAGAAGCTTTCCAGCTCTACAAACCAGAAAATATTTACAACAAAATCATAAAAGAAAATTTCCCCAACCTAAAGAAACAGATGTGTTTAAACATACAAGAGGCTTACAGAACACCAAATAGGTTAGACCAGAAAAGAAATTCCTCCTGCCACATAATAATCAAAACACTAAATTTACAGAACAAAAACAATAACAACAAAAAGTAGTAAAAGCGGCAAGAATATATATACATTTATCAGAATCATGCCCGACTTTTCCACAGAGATGCTAAAAGCAAGGGCAGATGTCTCGCAAATCCTAAGAGCCCAAAGAGTTCAACACAGACATATCCAGCAAATCTTTCAGTCATAAATGGAGAAAGATATTCCAGGACAAAAGAAAATGTAAACAATATTTATGCACAAACTCAGCCCTAGAAAATATACTAGAAGGAAACCTCCAACCCAAGTTTGCCAACTCTATCCAAGAAAACATCAGATATAAATAACTTCACTACAGCAAAACTATAACATGAAAAGCACCCAAACATATTACCACCAACAATCATAATAAAAGGAACTAACAATCACTGGTCACTAATATCTCTCAATATCAATAGAGTCGTCTCCCCAATAAAAAGACACAGGCTAGAAGAATAGACATTGTGTTGCATACAAAAAAACACACCTCAGCAAAAAGATAGACATTAACTCAGAGTAAAAGACTGGAAAACCATTTTCTAAGGAAATGGACCTAAGAAATGAGCTGGGGTAGCCATCCTAATATCTAATAAAATAGCATTTCAACCAAAATTAATCAAAAGAAATGAAATAGGACACTTTAGACTCATCAAAGAAAAAAATACACCCAGAGGACATTTCAATCCTGAACATCTATGCCCCAAATACAAGGGCATCCACAATAGTAAAAGAAATATAATTAAAGCTTAAAGCACTCATCGATCCCCTGGCATTAATAGTGGGACACTTCAACAGCCCACTCTCCAATGGACAAAGCATTGAGAAAGAAATTAAATAAAGAAATAATGACATTAACAGATATCATAAAACAAATGGACCTAATAGATATCAACAAAACTTTCCTTCCAAACACACAAAAAATATCTTCTCCTTAGCACCTCACCGAACCTTCTCCAAAATTAACCAAATAGTCAGTCACAAAGCAAACATCAACCAGTACAAGAAAATTAAATTAACCCATTGCACTTTGTCTGATCAATTTGGATTAAAGAGGGACTTCAACAACAACAGAAATAACAACAACAAAAAAGCCTATACATTCATTGAAATTGAACAATTCCCTACGCAATGACCACTGGGTCAGGAAAGAAATGAAGAAAGAATTTACAGAATTCCTAAAATTCAATGAAAATGAAGACACAACACACCCAAACTTATGGTACACAATGAGAGCCATGCTAAGAGGAAATTTGACAGCATTAAGTGCCTTCTTAATGAAATTGGAGACATTTCACACTAGTGACTGAACAACTCACCTTAAATTCTGAACAAATAAAAAAAAAAAAAAGAAAAGAAAAAGAAAAAATAGAAGCAAACACAACCCAAAGGAGTAGATGATAGGAAATAATCAAACTCGGGGCTAAAATCAATTAGTTAGAAACAAATCTCATAACACAAAAAATTAACAAAACCAAGAGCTGGTTGTTTGATTGAGAAAATCAACAGGAAAAAAAAAAAAAAAAAACCTTAGTCAAATTAACTAAAAGGCACAGAGACACTATCCAAATCAACAAAATCAGAAATGAAAATGAAGACATAACAAAGCACATTGAGGAAATCTAAAGAATCATTAGGACTTACTTCAAACACCTGTATTCCACAAAATTGGAAAATTTAAATGAAATGAACAATTTCCTTGACAGATTCCACTTATCTAAATTAAATCAACATCAGGTAAACAAGTTAAATAAGTGTTATAACCCTTAAGGAAATAGAAGCAGTCATTAGCATTCTCCCATCAAAAAAAAAAAAATCCAGAGCCAGATGGTTTCAGAACAAATCTGATTTTCAAAGAAGAGCTAATATCAATACTACTCAAACCATTCCACAAAATAGAAATAGAAGGAATATTGTCGAATTCATTCCACAGACCACAGACACCCTGATAACTAAACCAAACAAACACTTAACAAAAAAGAGAATGACAGAACAATTTCCCTTATAAACATTGATGCAAAAATACTCAAGAAAATACTTGCAAATGGAATACATGAATACATCAAAGATATCATCCTCTATAATCAAGTAGGATTGATCCATCAATATAATCTACCATATAGATAAATCTAAAGAAAAAAAAAACACATATTTGACAAAATACAACACCCCTTCGTATTAAAAGTATTGGCAAAATCAAGGATACAAGGAACATACCTAAGCACCATAAAGGCAATAAACAGCAAGACTATAGCACACATGAAATTGAATGGAGAGAAACATTCTCATTGAAATCAGGACAAGAAAATGCTGCCCACTCTTTCTGTGTCTCTTCAATATAGTACTTGAAGTCCTAGCTAGAGCAATAAGACAACTAATGGAGATCAAGGGGATACAAATTGGGAATAAAGAAGTCAAAGTATTGCTATTCACATATGATATGATAGCATACATTAGTTACCTCAAAAAATTCTTCTAGATAACTCATACAGCTGATACACACCTTCAGCAAAGTGGCTGAATAAAAAAATTAACTCAAAACAAACAAACAAACACAAAACAGTAGCCCTTCAGTATACAAATGACAAATACGCTGAGAAAGAAATTAGGGGAACTAAACCCTTTACAATATCCACATATAATAAAAATATCTTGATGAAACACTAATCAAGTGAGCCAAAGACTTTCATGACACAAACTTCAAGTTTCTGAAGAAAAAAACTGAAGAAGCTATGAGAAGATACAAATATGTTCCATGCTCATAGATCGATAGGATTAATGTAGTAAAAATGGCCATTCTACCAAAAGCAATCAGCAAATTCAATGTAATTTCCATCAAAATGCCAACACTATTCTTTACAGACCTTGAAAGAACAATTCTCAACTTCATATGGAAAAACAAACAACAAACAAAAAACTCAGAATTGCTAAAACAATCCTGTACAACAACAGATCATTTGATCTCAAGCTGTACTATAGAGCAACAGTAATAAAAACTGCATGGTGCTAGCATAGAAACAGAATGGTGCATCAATGAAATCAAATAGAATGTAACCTAGGACCTCTGCTCAGATGTAGCCTGTGGTAGCTCAGTAACCAATTGGTTTCCCATAGTGAGGGGAACAAGGACTATTTCTAACAGGAACTCAATGGCTGGCTCTTTGGCCTCCCCACCCCCCAAGGGAGGAGCAGTCCTGTTAGGCCACAGAGGAGAGCTATGCAGCCAGTCCTGAAGATACCTGATAAACAGGATCAGATGAATGGGGAGGAGGTCCCCCCTATCAGTGGACTTGGCAAGGGGCATGGTGGAGATGAGGGAGGGAGGGAGGGACTGGGAGGGAATGAGGGATCGGGACATGGCTGGGGTACAGAGTTAATAAAATGTAACTGATAAGAAAAAAATAAAATACAAAAAATAAAGATTAAAAAAAAAAAAGAAATCAAATAGAAGATCCAGAAATATACCCACACACTGATGGATACTAGATTTTTGATAAAGAAGCCAAAACCATACAATGGAAAAAAAAGATAGCATCTTCAGGAAATGGTGCTGTTCTTATTGGATATCTACATGTAGAAAAATGCAAATAGATCCATAATTATAACCCTGCACAAAACTAAAGTCCAAGTGGATCAAAGACCTCAACATAAAACTAGACACATTCAATCTGTTAGAAGAAAAAGTGAGGAAGAACCTTGAACTCATGGCACAGGAGACAACTTCCTGAACAGAACATCAACAGCTCAGACTCTAAGATCAACAATCAATAAATGGGACCTCATGAAACTGAAAAGCAAAACAAAACCCAGAATAGCTAAACAATCTTATATAATAAAATAACTTCTGGAAGTAGCTCCATTCCTGATTTCAAGCTGTACTAGAGGGCAATAGTAATAAAAATTGCATGGTATTAGCATAGAAATATACTGGTTGATGAATGGAATTAAAGGCCCAGAAATAAACCCACACACATACAGACACTTGTGTAGAATAATTGTAATTCAGAAGATGGCTGCTCTGGAAAGAGATCACTACCAAAGACCTTCTAGATTTGTGTGACCCAGCTGGAACGCAAACATGCCTTTAATCCAGGAGACAGAG
Organism: Psammomys obesus; assembly: GCF_907164565.1. Classification (NCBI taxonomy): domain Eukaryota; kingdom Metazoa; phylum Chordata; class Mammalia; order Rodentia; family Muridae; genus Psammomys; species Psammomys obesus. The sequence goes on along the minus strand of NW_026587216.1, from coordinate 45,870,777 downwards.
GCAAGCAGATCTGAGTTTAAGGCCAGCTTGGGACAGAGTAAGAATCAGATAAAGAAAAGGTTAGTTCCAGGAATGGTGGTACATGCCTTTAATCCCAAACTATGAAGGTAAAGTTGGTTTGTAGAAGAAAGCTCCCATGTTTGAAAATGCCACTACTTAAGTGGCAGAGGAACATTTGACAGAATAGGATGTGCACAACTTTCATGAGAAGAGAGTAGAAAGGAAGCTGCTTAAATGGCAATGCAGAGAGAAAGGAGGTAGTTTAGTAAAAGACAGGTTGCAGAGACAGAACTAAGGTGAAAACCAAATGAGCCAAAGAATGAGGACAATCCAGATTAGAGGAGATTGCTGGAGTTAGTTTGAGGCTAAGCAGAGCAATTCAGGGGCCAAAAGAGCAACCAGACTAAATAATTCACATGGGAGAGGAGTTTGAGCCCAAACAGCTGAGTTGAAACCAGCCATCCCTGAGCTCAGTAAGAGCTAGGAAGAGTGAGCTTATTTAGCAGTAAGTCCCAGAAGATGAAAAAAAATTCTAGACCTAGGTTAGACTGGAGTGAGGCTAAAAGCTTCCAATCCTAGGCCTACGTTAGCAGGCAGAGAAAATAAGCTTCAGGACCAACAATTAAAATAGACAAATACTTTTATACACTTGATTTTTGACAAATGAGCCAAACCAGTACTTAGAACAAAGGGTACTTCAACAAATGGTGCTTAACTGGATGTCTACATGTAGAAAAATACAAATAGGCCCATAGTTATCACCCTGCACAAAGTTAAAGTCCAAGTGGATCAAAGATCTCAATACAAAACTAGATACACTAAAACTTTCAGAAGAGAATGTGGGGGTAAACCTTGAACTCATTGTCACAGGAGACAACTTCCTGATCAGAACAACAACAGCTCAGGCTCTAAGAGCAACAATGGGACCTCTTGAAACTTAAAAGCTTCTTTAAGGCAAAGTACACTGTCAATAGGACAAAATGGCAGTCTACTAACTAGGAAAAAATATTCATCAACTTTAGATCTGACAGAGAGCTAATATTCAGAATATATAAAGAACTTAAGACATTAAACATGAATAAGCCAAATAATCCAAATAAAAATGAGATAAGAGCCAGAGAATTCTGAACAGAAGAAACTCTAATGGCTGACAAGCACTTAAAGAAATGCTCAGTCAACAGGGAAGTACAAATCAAAATGACTCTGACATTCCATTTTACAACTATCAGAATGACTAAGATCAAAACTCAAGTGACAACACATGCTGGTGAAGATGTAGAGAAAGGGGAACACTTCTCCATTGCTGGTGGGAGTTCAAACTTGTACAACCACTTTGGAAGTAAATTTGGATATTTCTTAGAACACTAGGACTAGCTCTACCTCAAGACCCAGCTATACAACTCCTAGTCATATACCCAAAAGATGCTCTATCACACAACAAGGACACTTGCTCAGCTATGTTTGTAGTAGCTTTATTTGTAATAGCCAGAATCTGTGAATATAGTAGATGTCCTTAAACTGAAGAATGGCTAAAGACAATTAGTACTGTTATTTACACAATGGAATACTACTCAGCTAATAAAATCAAGGAAACCATGAGATTTGCAGACACATTGACTCAACCAGAAAAGATAATCCTGAGTAAGGTAATCCAGACACAGAAAGACACACATGGTATGTATTCAAATACAAGCAGATTTTATTCATATTGTACAGATAAACATACTACAGTTCACAGACTCAAAGAGGGTAAGTAACAAAAACCCAAGGGAGGGTGCTTAATTCTTACTCAGAAGGTGAAACAGAATAGACAGCAGAAGTGGTTGAAGATAGGGAACAAAGTAGCAGAGAAAGCATGGAGAGAAATGAGGATGGAGATCAGACCAGGGAGAGTGGCAGGTCCTGAAGACAGAGGGCCTGCAGAGAGAAGAGAAACCATGGGCGACAGCATCTCTATGACAAGGTGAAAACCTAAGACAGGGTAGGCTTCTGGAAGGATATGGGAGTGACCCTGAGACTTCTATAGCAGGGAGTATGAAGACCAAAGAGAATATCCTCCACTCAGACAGGACTCCTAGTGGAAGGAAAGGAACAACAACCCACACACAAAAACTTGGAGCCAATATTTACCTTGCCTACAAGCATGCAGGGATAAAGATGAAGCAGAGATTGAGGAAATGTCCAACCAATGTCTGGCCCAACCCGAGACTCACCCCTGACACTATTACTGATACTCTGCTATGCTTGCAGATGGGAGCCTGGCATAGTTTTCCTCTGAGGGGCTCCACCTAGTAGCAGATTGAAACAGATACTGAGACTCACAGCCAGACATTGGGTGAAGCATAGGAAGTCTCATGGAAAAGGCTCTTTGAACACCTCCCCCTGAAAGGGGAGCAGTCTTACCAGGCCACAAAGGAAGACAATGTAGCCAGTCCCGATGAGACCTGATAGACTAGGGTCAGATGGAAGGGGAGGAGGACCTCTCTTATCAGTAGACTTGGAGAGGGACGTGGGAAGAGAGGAGGGAGAGAGGGTGGGATAGGGAGAAAATGAGGGAAGGGGCTACAGCTGGGATACAATGTGGATAAACTGTAATTAACATAAAAAAGAAAAAAGAAAAGAATAGAAGGACATGGAGGGGACAGAAGTTCCACAAGAACACCAAACATGCCAACTAACCAGAGCCCAGAGTGGCTTGATGGGAATGAAGCAACAACCAAGAACTATGCATGGACTTGACCTAGGCTGCCTACACAGATGTAGCAGATGACAGCTTAGGATTCATGGGGTTCCCCAAATAAGGGGCACAGGAACTGTCTCTGACATGGATTCTGTTGCCTGCTTTCTGGTCACCTCGCTTTCGAGGGGCTGCCTGGCCAGGCCACAGAGGAAGAGTATGTGCTCAATTATGATGACACTTGATTTGCTGGTATAGGTTGCTAGGTGTGTGTAGGGGGGAGGGGCTCCTTTGATCTGAGGAATAGTGGAGGGAAGACAGGGAAAAGATGGAGGGAAGGTGGAACCTGGAAAAGAGGAAGGAGGGTGTTTAATACAGATGTAAACTGAATAAAGTAAATAAAATTTAAAATCCTCTACATATAGATATAGATAGATAGATAGATAGATAGATAGATAGATAGATAGATAGATAGATAGAT
>NW_026587216.1:45795049-45867609 GCF_907164565.1 Psammomys obesus | reverse complement strand
GATAGATAGATAGATAGATAGATAGATAGATAGATAGATAGATAGATCTAGATATAGACACACACACATGTATACATAGTCCTTTGTACTACTACTGTGGTAAAGTCAATGCAGCATGTTTTCAACCACCTATTGGTGCAAGTTGGAACATTGTTTGATTTTACAGTAAACGATGACATTATTACATTTATTTTTATAGTCTTTATGACATCCTTGAAATGTTCAGTAGATAGGTATGTCAAATTAAATTTCTTCTAAATCTTTTCTCATGAAATGTAATGTGTCTCAGTTATTTCACCTGAAATCAATGGGAAGCCTTTTTCAAAAAATAAATACAAAATATTGACAGTAAAGGATAACTTTATTTGTCCTTTTCTTCCTTTTACTGAAACTATTATCACTTGGCAATTACATACAATTTAAAGTAAAGGACAGAAAATGGTCATGTTTTTAGTTACATTTTTGTTAATGTTTCAAGAATCATTACATTATTGTTCTGAATGTACATGGTTTATCATTGAAAAAGAATTTTCTAAAGATAAATAAACATAGTTCTAAAAATAACATTTATAAATATATTCATGAATTTTTCTAAATCTATATCTATCTTCAAGTTTTAGTATTAAGTTAATCATTGTTCATAAAAGAAACTTAAAAGTTTTTTGTTATTTATTATTTTATGTAAAATAATATATGACCCTCAAAATTCTTTTTCTAATTTGCCAACAAGATAACTTTATTTCAGCACTTTCTTTATAGAGACAATATTTTGAGAACATTAAATGTATTATATATTATGATCGTCATTCTATCACCTTAAGTCATGTTCTAAGTTATTTATTATGTTAAAATGTTTATTTTGTCAACTGTTCTAAGCATAGATGTATTTTTCTTGGCTTTATGTCTCTAAATGGAAATCCAGCAGGCTGACGAAGCATCTCTAAATACAAACTAGCTGGTTAATGGCACAAGATAGGGTATAAGCAAGTTAGTTCCACAAGAAGTACTTTTATGAAATGTTTTCATTAGCCCTGAGTATAAGAAACTTTCTCTCCTGTCCAATCTACAAGAATTTGTAGTGAAACACAAAAGAACATATGAAAAATGAAAGAGGATGAAAGAGTCACCAACTAGCTCTAGAAAAACAAGTGGCAGTTTCGAAAGATATTTAAACTATTTTGGACATATTTTTCTATAATATATTTATTCTTTTTGATAGACTTCCTAAAGACTACATTTGATCTGATGAAATAATTCAGACAAATTTCATGCTTTTATCAAGTTTAATCTCATAAGTAGAGGAGATGGTGGTATTCCATTTCTTTAATATTAAAAACAGCTGTCAAAATGATAAATTTGAGATAAGAACTACCTATCTCAATTGACAATAAATAGTTAACTAAATTATTCTAGCAATATGGACTCTTCTAACATTCCAAAATCATGTTAACCATAGTCTCCCAAACTTCATATACTGCATTCGAACTATTCAAGCTGCACAAGATAATTCTCACTTCTGAATTTATTTTGCATTTTAATATATCTGGCTGATTACCTGGGTTATAAAGCTGATAGGCACCATAAAATGCATGAATAAATTTATTATGAGAAGGGGAGTGCTAATTTTGGCACAAATCAAGGCAATTCAGAAGGTAGCTGAACTGTTCCAGCCATTTTGTAAAGTCATTAGAGAAAACTGAGAGATGGGAAGGCTCAGCAGTGAAAACAAAGTCAGTTCACTGGGCTCCGTGCTCACAGTTGTCTACAGATTGTTGGTTGTATGGTCAATGGCATAACAATTTCTCTCTTTTTTAAAAACTTTGTTTTAAATTTTTTGAAATCTATAAAGTTTCCCATTTTGGATTACATTTACTGATTTTTATGTATCGCACCATCCCTGCATTGCTAGGATGAAGCCTAGCTGACCATGGTTGGTGATCTCATTGCTGTGTTCCTGAATTCAGTTTGCTTGTATTTTATTGAGTGTTTTTATGTCTATGTTCTTTCTCTCTTGACCCATGTTTCATTGAGTAGGAAGTTTGTAAGTTTTCTTTGGTTGTTTATATCCAGCTTCAATGCCTTGTGTTCTGAAAGGATACAGGTGGTTATTTCAATTGTCTTGTATCAATGCAGACTTGATTTGTTTGTGAGTATGTAGTCAGTTTTGGAGAAAGTGCCATAAAGTGTTGAGAAAAAGATACATTCTCTTGTTATACATTCTAAGGCATACATAACATTCTCAATTTTATAGTATAGATGAACTGAAATTAAAAGGAACTATGAAACTTAAGTCAAAGATTTATGACTGATTCAGCTACGGTTGAAACACAAAGCTTTGATTTTTCAGCAATTCACCTTTGTTTAAAATTATTCCTTTGATATTTCACATTCATGTTAAATTCTAGCAATCTTACAAAAGAAAAAAAAACAAATGAAAAGAAAAATCAATATTATTTTCTATTAAATATTCTAATACACCACCTTTAGGTCATACTGTCTTCACATTAATGCAAAATTCTAGTTTCTAAATAAATACATTTGGAAACATTCATTGATGTTTTAAAATTTTAACTCTATGACAGGTTTTGTGCCTACCGCTTTTAGTGAAGTTGATACAGAGACAGTACCAAGAGTTCAAGTTCAGATGAGTATCTATAGTGAGTCACGGCAATAGTGGGAATTTTGGAAAGGTAAAGGTAGGAGAAAATCAAGGCTGGTTTGGGCAACATGAGACCCTGTCTCAACCACATTTAAAAAATATAATAATAAATAGCAATTTAAATATAAATACATTTTAAAATCTTAATTTTAAATATATATTAAAAGGTCAAGCATATGTAGTATTATTTTTAAGGAAGTCTATACCTTTCACAGCTATACTTTAAAATCAACATGATAAATACACACAATTTAGTAAATGATAAATTAATGAGAGGTATTTGATTATCACCAGAAGAATATAGGCATGTACATAAAAAGAATAAATGATGTTTGATTAAATCAAGCCTGCTTTTTGTTTCGAGACAAGCTTTTTTCTGTGTATTTATGGCTGTCCTGGTACTCACTTTGTACAGCAGGATGACTTTGAACTCACAGAGATCCACCTGCCTCTGCTTCCCAAGTGTTAGGATTATAGACATGCACCCAGCTGATTAAATTGTTTCACTTTTTATAAGAAATCATTATTTAACATTCTAAGTTACTTCCTTATGTAGTACAATATTATCAGAATACATAGTTACACATTTACAGAAGGCATAAACGTGTTATCGAAGAAACGAATATTCTACAGTTACTCTCCTAAGAAAAAGTTAAAAGCGTACTCCCTTTAAAACACATTAATTAAAGGAAATCATTTTATTTATTAAATTTTTCAGTAAATAATTCTGAGTGCATACAAAAGCATAATTCCTAGGCAATATATTGATAAACAAGCAGTAATACTAAATGGTGTTTGCCTCATAATGCTTGCACTGATTTGGGATACAAGGTTGCAAAATTAGCAAGCAACGTAATGATTTCAGAAAGCAAGCACTATAAAACATTTATATTTTATATCAAATATCTTGCAGATTCGCCTATATCTGATATAGATATCCAAAAATTAAAAATACATAAAGACTAGAGGAATTTCAAAATGCTTACTATTGATTAATACATACTTTAAGATATTAAAAACAAGCTTAAATATTATTTTAACAGAAATATTTTAATGTTTTCTTGGAATGTTAAAAGATCACAGTCAAGCAAAAGCCTTTATAAGACAAACAAAATAAGTATTCAAATACTTTGTGCTTCATTTTCAATTATTCATACATATAACTTAAACTTTTATTTCACATTTTCATCTGTATAATATGAAGAGACAACACTAAATCTCTGAACACCGCAGACACATCTGATCTAAAAACAAACAAACAAACTTACCCAAGATTAGAAGAAAACCATGCCATGATTTCAAAGTAAAGAGGCGAGTGTGTGACTGTTAATTTTGCTAGACTGTACCTAATCTTTGTTTTTAAAATGTATCTAGTGTTAGCCTGGTGGGGTGGCACAGGCCTGTAATTCCAGCACTTGGGCTGCAGAGTCAGGTGAATCTCTGTGAGTTCGAGGCTGGTCTGGTCTACAAAGCAAGTCTAGTACAGCCAAGGCTACAACGGAGAAACCGTGTCCCTCCAAATAATCAACATAAACATACAAACATACACACATACATATATACATACATACATATATGTGTATACATACCTAAATATGTATATATACATTTATGCAAATAAATAGTCTTAAGTTGCAATTTTTTGATATTATATCTATGATTCCATAATAAAATAATATAATATTGATGCCAGCAAGAAAATTCAAAAATCAAATATAAAAAATAACAAAGGAAACATTTCTCAGTTTAATGTTTCCAATAAATAAATCACTGTTGTCGTCTGAACAGTCAAATAATGCATTTATTCAAATATTAGAGTGCCTAGGAACCCTGACAAACACTCTAATATATCTTGAGGTTAATGTCAAGTTGTAGAACTTGGAACAAATTCCAGGTGGTGAATTCTTAGGCCTCTGACTAAGAGGAAAGAAAAATAAATAAAAGGCTGTATTTTCAGTAAACTTTATCCTATGAAGGCTTTATTTGACATGAGTCTAAGCCATAACCCTCTGTGACAAATGAGTTTAATCTGAGAAGTTATTAGTCTTTTTCAAGGAGGAATTTCTTCTCCGAGCCAACCTTGTATAAACATTAGAAAAATAGCACACACATTTAATAGTTGCCATTTCCATTTGTATTTACCCAAAGAATAAATTATTTTATATATTTGTTCTGGACTTACTATGTAATCACTGTATTTTAGAATTTTAACACTTCCTTTTTTCTAAAGATAGATAATATTTTATAACAAATTCTGTAGCTTTCTGTTTCGAATAAATGTGATATCCATTTACTCAAACCTTCCTTTAAAGTTCTAGCTTCTTAAATATAACTTTTAGATACATTTGCCATAGTATGATAGAAGATGCATATAACACCAGCTCTTGAAACTTAAATGAAAAAGATTGTGAGTTCCATGTTAGCCTACGACACACTGAAAAGCTTTATCCATAAAACCAAATGGACAAACAAAATGCCCCCTCCCAAAAAAACAATCTTTATAATCAATGAACTTATCAATTAGTAGTGGACATAAGAAAATTATCAAAAATCATATAAAACAACTTTAAGACATGAATTTAGATTAGGTTTAAGAATGCTGAAGTCAGATTATCTGAGTAAAACACAATAATCCATAAAGTAAACATATTATTTAGTTGAAAATCATGCAGCTAGATAAGTAATGGATAGTAATTGGTTCAGTACTTGATGAATAGTAGTAAAAATATATTTAAGCAGCTCAATAAAGTCTAAGGAGGATAGATGAAAAGGAAGTAATTACTAGGCATATTTTAACCAAACTTGATAATGAAAGGAAAAGAAAGGCTAAATTGTCAGAAGACAAAAATTATCCCAACAAATTGAGCAATGAACACTGAATACTTTACTTTCTCTTAAACTACTGCAAGTCAGTAGAATCAGGTTTTGAGAAATTCTTCTAAAACTAAAAAGTAGAATTACATGTTATAGAACACGTGTTCTGAAATGTGCACAATATAAATAATTAGACCAGTAGAAGCAGAGAAGCTTGTCATTGGCAGGCATGCACTCCAAAGTGTTTAAGAGTGCATCCTGTGAAAGTGTAAGGTAAAAGGTTGGAGGAAGTGTCCTTGAAAGCATACATACCTGACTGAGCATAAAAGATGAGCCACCACGTACTAGGAAAACAAAACAAATAAACAACAACAAAACCCATCAACCCGGAAGCAAGAATGGGTTACCACTCATTGAGTTGTTGCCCAGTAGGGAACCATATACCCTTAAATATTTCAAGTTATTGACACTCTACCTGTTTACCCTCCAAACCTAATGGTATGACTCTGTTGCTAAAGATCCTACACACTTTATTCATAGAAGGTGGAGAAACAAGTTGATACTGGTATGGAAGCTTTTATAGTTGTATGTACTCTTTTGGAAGAGAAGAGCAATAATCCATGTTAACTACCTGTGAATGCTGTGGTCTAAATAGCCACTGTGTTGGCATGAAATATCTAATGGTGGAATTGTTGCACAAATGTTATAGGAATAGAGAAATGCTTTCTAATAGGATTTGACACCCACTCCATGAGATGGTACCTATATCCAGCAACATTATCAATGCCAAAAACCTATAGCAAGGTATGTCATAGTCCCAAGTGGAAAATTTACTACTATTATTCTGCTAAATACATGTTTTATTAAAATTAATCTCAAATGACATCAGTACACTCCTAAATTACTGTACTGCTCAACCTTCTTGAAGTGAATAACAATAAACACACAAAAAACAAAAGTGCTTGAGGTTTAGAGAATGAGAGAATGCAGAGCAAACAGCCTAAATAGGACACCTTTTTCACACCTGTTTCTGAAAACCTTGGAATTCATTGTAGGAGTGTCAGAGAGTGTTGACTATGAGATAAGAGTGTCTTCCAGACCCAGCAGAGTAAAACAACATTTGAACTGATAGCTTAACAACTTCAAAAGGCTGATAGTGATTCTTAAAAATATGTACTTTATAACTCAATGCACTTGGTTTTAAAGAATAACAATTGACATGAAAGGGGAGGCGGTCCTCCCCTATCAGTGGACTTGGAAAGGGGCAGGGAGGAGACCAGGGAGGGAGTGTGGGGTTGGGGAGGGAATGAGGGAGCGGGATACAGCTGGGACACAGAGTTAACAAAATGTAACTAATAAGTAAAATAAAATTTTAAAAAAAAAGAATAACAATTGAAACAAAAGTGATGAAGTTTAATATGTTTTTCATGAGTTATATTTAATTAAGTTCCCTTGTTCAAGGTCAAGGTTGCTGTTATCTTTCAGTTGGAGTACATCATCAGTCAGCACATCAGCTAGCTCTGTGTTCTTGAGAAAGTCTACGTTCACCATAATATGGATGGTGGTCTTTTTGACCAAGACATATTTTTTCAAGGTTTTAAGTAAAATGTGATTTTCATCTCTAGTGAAAAACATGTTTATGATCACTTTGGGGAATCAAGTCTATAAGCCAACGAACATTTTGGCCAGAAAGTTGTTTATAATTTCATGCGTAGCAAAATTGTTTATGTTCATCCTTTAAGAATAAATGAGCCATCACTTATGAATTCACTCACACATCAAAGAGATAGCAATAAGATCAATAGGACAGATTAAATTATATAGTAAATTGAATTAATTGCAAATTGTTAACACTGTTGGAAAAAATAACAAAATATAAGGTCATTATAAAACAATGCAAAATAGCAAACAAAATAAACTATAAATAATAAATTAAAAGTCTGAAGCCTCAATTAAGGCATACGTTAAATCTCAACTTTACAAAATTTATTAGACAAACACTTTAAATAACAAGTAAGCATAAGAGAAAAATGTATTGAAAGAAAATACATAGAAAAGGTATGTCATGCAAACATAATTCATAAGAAAAATCAGTGTTTCTGACAAGATGGCTAAGAAATTAAAGGCACTTGCTACGCAATTCTGAAAACCTAAGTTTGATCCCAGAAACTCACAATACAAAGAAAGAATGGGTGACCTAAAATTATCTGACTTCCCCATGTACACTGTATCACACAAGCATGAATAACACACACACACACAAATAACTAAAAATAACTAATGAAGTATATTTCATAATTATAAAAGAATCAAATCCAATTACTCTAGAAAACCTATCAGATGAAAACATTCACTTAGTATAAGGATATCAATACAAAAATGTTGAAAAGTCTCAAATAAATGCAATGAATACCTTTAAAAATATCCTCAGTTAATAATTTGCAGACAATATAGCCCAAGGTATTTAACATAATAGTCTGATAGAAAAGTACTATCAATTCACTTTTTTTTTATTCAGTATATAATTCATTGGATCTCCATTGAAGCCAACAGTATGTTAAGGATGAATTTCCAATAATGAATGATACTGAAGTAAATGTAGCTCATGGCAGCTCAGTATGGATTCCCTAGTAAGGGGAACAAGGACTATTTCTGACATGAATTGAATGGCTGGCTCTTTGCCCTCCCCCCACCCCCGAGGGAGAAGCAACCTTGCTAGGCCACAGAGAAGGACATTGCATCCAGTCCTGAAGATATCTAATAAGCTAGGGTCAGACAGAAGGGGAGAAGGACCTTCCCTAGCAGTGGACTAGGAAAGGGGCAGGGAGGAGATGAGGGAGGGAGGGTAGGATTGGGAGGGAATGAGGGTGGGGGCTACTGCTGGGATACAAAATAAATAACCTGTGATTAATACAAAAAATAAAATTATAATAAAAATAAATAAAAGTGCAAGGAAACACAAACTTTAATAAAATACGATTCTGTTTATGTTGTAAGTGAAGCAAATTTTAGTAGGTTCTATTGCAGAGATGGAGCCGATTGTTTTTGAAAATCAGATTGTTCTCAACAGGAATTCGTAGATTTGATTGGGTAGGTAATATTTATTTTTATATTAATTACAATTTTTTCACTTTGTATCCCAGTTGTAGTCTCCTCCCTCATTCCCTCCCAATCCCACCCTCCCTTTCACATCTTCTCCTCCCAGTCCCTCTCCAAGTCCACTGATAGGGAAGGTCCTCCTCTACTTCCATCTGATTCTAGTCTATCAGGTCTTATCAGGACTGGCTGCATCATTTTCCTCTGTGGCCTGGTAAGGCTGCTCCTCCCTTGGAGGGCGGGGGGGAGTGTTCAAAGAGCCAGCCACTGAGTTCATGTAGAGTGGTCCCTGTTCCCTTTACTAAGGAACCCACTTGGACACTGAGCTTCCGTGGGCTACATCTGTGCAGGGGTTCTAGGTTATCTCCATACATGGTCCTTGGTTGGAGTATCAGTCTCAGAAAAGGACCCTGGGCCCAGAGTTTTTGGTTCTGTTGCTCTCCTTGTGGAGTTCCTTCCCCTCTAGGTCTTTCTATCCCCCCCCTTCTTTCATAAGATTCCCTGAACTCTGCCCAAAGTTTGGTTATGAGCTTTGACATCTGATTTGATACCCTGCAGGGTAGAGCCTTTCAGAGGCCCTCTGTGGTAGGCTCCTGTCTTGTTTCCTGTTTTCTCCCCCTTCCTATTCCATCCTGTTTGCCTTTTTGAGTGAGGATTATTCATATGACTCAGGGTCAAAAACTCAAATGACAATACATGCTGGGGAGGATGTGGAGAAAGGGGAACCCTCCTCCATTGTGGGAAATGTAAACTTGTACAACCACTTTGGAAATCAATCTGGCACTTTCTCAGACAATTAGGAATAGTTCTTCAAGATCCAGCTATACCACTCCTAGGCATATATCCAAAATATGCTCAAGTACATAACAAGGCCATTTGCTTGATCAAGTTTGTAGCAACTTTATTCATAATAGCAAGAACCTGTAAACAACCCTGATGTCCCTCAGTTGAGAGATTGATACAGAAATTGTGCTACATTTACACAATGGAATATTACTCAGCAAATAAAAACAAGAAATAGTGAAATTTGCAGGCAAATGGTGGGATCTAGAAAAGATCATCTTGAGTGAGGTATCCCAGATGCAGAAAGACTCACATGGTACATACTCACTTGTAAGTGGATATTAGAATTATAATATAGGATAAACATACTAAAAATCTGTACACCTAAAGAAGCTAAGCAAGAAATGTTCTAATTTGTAAAAGTTGCCGTAGTCATGATGTCTCTTCATAGCAATAGGACACTAAGAATCCACCAAAAACTGAATCTTCCACTGGTTGCCTTATTAAGTAAATATCTTGCATAGACACATAGTCTTTTAGTATATACTCCTATGGAATGAACCTCCCCCTGTCATGTACATGCTCACACACCTCTTTTCTTCCTCTGTTTCCCTATGTGAATCAGAACTGTGTCACACTGTACTGTTATTCCCCCTCTCCTCTGATTCATATCATAAGGATCCTTGAAAGTAAACCCCATTCAGCAGTTAATGTAGAGCTCTGTTTGCTAAGCTTTTCCTGTGGCTAATATCTCAGCAGTTTTGCATGAACACAGAGTTCATGCTGGCCCAGTTCTAGAAGATTTTCAATTAATTATCCTGCTACTGCCCTTAGGCCTACTCCTGTTTCCAGCTTGCTGATTCTCTGAGAATGGATCTCTCACCACCCAGTTTTCTTTTGGATTAAACATTAACCTTCATTTTTTTTTTCTAGTAGCCTGATTCTACACAAGGATTGCTATTCTCATTCTCCACCTGTTTTCAGTGTCATTCCCTTGGAATTGTTTTAAATGAGCTATAAAAACTTCAAGCAATATTTTGTATTGAAATACTTATCTGTTTTCAAACACTCCTACAGTTTAGCTATTATTTTTTTAATTTGTATTTTTTATGTTAAGTACAGTTTATTCACTTTGTATACCAGCTGTAGCCCCCTTCATCATTCCCTCCCAATCCCACCCTCCTTCCCTCATTTCCTCCCATTCCCCTCTCCAAAGTTCCCTGATAAGGGAGGTCCTGCTCCCATTCTATCTGACCCTACCTTATCAAGTCTCATCTGGACTGGCAAGGCTGCTGCCCACTTAGGGTGAGGTGGTCAAAGTGCCAGCCCCTGAGTTCATGTCAGAGACAGTATCTGTTCCCATTACTAGGACACTCACTTGGATACTGAGCTTCCACGTGCTACATCTGAGCAGGGGTTCTAGGTTATCTCCATGCACCGTGCTTGGTTGGAGTGTCCGTCTCAGAAAATACACTGTGCCCAGATATTTTGGTTCAGAAATTGTGGCACATTTACACAGTGGAATACCACTCAGCAATTAAATACAAGGAAATCATGAAATTTGATGGCAAATGGTGGGATCTAAAAAAGATCATTCTGAGTGAGGTATCCTAGCTATTATTTTTGTTGCCTTTCAATATGATTTAAAGATTTAAAGAGTACATTTGAACAAAGGGATTAAGATTTTGGCCCCAGAATACTAGTAATTACCCTACCAGTGACATAAGAAATACAGAATATTCACTTATGTGTATTATATTACAGGTACTATTATTTCTGATGCAGAGGAGTTAGCTCATTTTACTCAAATTGGATAGTGATGTTTTACTAGGCTTTCTTTTTCTTGTCATGCCATATTTAACATTATTAATGTCCACAAATAAAGGAGTAGCTTAAAATTACTTCAAAGTATGATTTCCTGAAGCATGAGGCTTAACATAGTCTTTTAATTTTGATGGAAATAGAAATATATAATCAAGAAGGTGAGAAGACAGAGAAGAAGGGGTAGGGGTAACCAAAGCTAGTGATATATGAAATAGCTGCATGGAAGCCTCTAATTTTATAAGCATAAAAATAATCTTTCAATAGAGTGGTTTAACGGGATTCCCTCCATAAACAGATAACTCTTTCAGATGACCCAGATCAGCACTTACAGATCTGTGAATTGTCCAGTCATCATCAGAGAGGCTTCCTCTGGTAGCAGAGGGGAGCAGGTGCAGGGACCCATAGCCAGACATTATGCAGAGAAGGAAAGTCTAAATTGCAGGTCTCCTTTGGGTTTCTCCCCTAGGAGCTCAGGGAACCACCTAGAAGAGGAGAAGGAAATATTGTAGGAGTAGTAGGGGATGGAGGACTCGAAGAGAACATTATCCACAGAATTGATTGAGAAGGGCACAAATGAATTCAGACACTGAAGCAGTCTAAAGCATAGATCGGCACCAGGTTCTCTGCCTTTTGTTAGGGCTGTTAACTTGGTGTTTTTTGGGACCCCTTAAAGTGAGAATGGATGTATCGTTGCCTTTTTTTTTTTTTTTTTTTTTTTTTTGTCTCATCTCGGGAAACAGTTTTTCCTATTGGGTTCCCTTTTCCAGCCTGGCTATGAGGGCTTTTAGCTTGTTTTATTGTATCTTGTTTTGCTGAGTTCTGTTATTCTTTCTTGGAAGCCAGTTCCTTTCTGACGGAAAACAGAGGAAGAGTGGATCTGGGGAAGAGGGAAGGTGGAGCAGAGGAGCAGGGAGGAGTGGAGGGAGGGAAAACTGTGGTTGGGATATATTGTATGAGAGAAGAATCTCTTTTCAATAAAACAAAATAGAAAGAAAAAGAAAATTCCAGTGCCAGCTGTAGGATATCTCCCTGAAAGTTGTTGGCTAGAGGGATCCCAACATTCCCTCCAAGGTCTATAGGCCATTGTCATTACTCTTGCCTTCCCACAACTTGATATTAATACCTTATGATCCTTTTGACAGTAAATCAAAAAATAGCTGACAGTACTTAAATTTGAATTACTGACATTTTTGTTTTCCTTAGCTTCTCATGAACTTTTCTTAGTAGCTCATCATTAAAATAGATAAGACATATTTTTGCATTAGCAAAAAGCGCTTAACATTCACAGAAAATTACTGCACTATATGTCATTTAATAAAATAGTAAAGAAAAACTGAAGTCTGTGGTATATGTAGTTGGCTATGAATATTACCTTTCTATTCAAATTAATTAGAGTATTTTTCATATATACAGTGGCATAGAACGTTAGTACTTGTGTCTAGAAAAGCCTCAGTGTCAGTGGTGAGCCTGCTTTCCAAGCCCATTGTTCTAGTATTGAAGTGTCTTCAATGTATCATGTGAGCGTAATGCCAGAGAACCATAATTATAGAAGTGGAAGAGAGCTGAGAAGTCTGTTTTTATCAACTTTAGGATGTCGGTCAGAGATATACGCGAGTGGATTTTATAGTCAGATATATCTATTTGGGAAATTTCATGCTCTCTCTAAGCGGCCTGCTTCATGATTTTATTAAGTAAACTTTTCTAGAATTTAAGATTAGAGTAGTAATTAACAAACTACTACCTAACAAACCATGGCTTATTATTTTGCTTATGTTGAACACACAAACTCATATTTTGCATTCTAAAATGGTATCTTGAGGGATATTTGAATAGCTTTCACACACATGACTTGAGTTATCTTTTTCTTGATATTTATAGAATTCACACTTGCTCAATTTTCCAGAAAATGGGAATCTTCAAGCTGGAAACTCCTATTTTAGTAACAATCCCATCTGGTTACAGAACATTCTTACCGTAAACATTGGTAAAATTCATCTCACTCTTCCACAGCCAAAACCCATTTTCTAGGAAACACACACACACACACACACACACACACACACACACACACACATTCTCTTTTGGAACTCAGCTTGCACAAAATTTCTTTGTTACTCAATGTAGGCTCACCAATCCTATAACTAAATATCTTGGTATTGAATGCAAAATATTTCATGATATTTTAAAGTTACTTTTTCTCTGCCTGATCCCACTAAATATGTATTGATCAAATTTTATCAAATTCTTTTTGGAAAACCAAATGACCCAAACATACCACTTCTGCGATTTCTTTTATTACCTGAGTCCCTTCATGTAATTTTTTTTTATTCTTTCTACCTAATGTTTCTTTGATGCACAGGCTCAGCATACACATTCATTTCATGAAGAATGACGTTCTATTTACTCATCTGTTAAGTTCAACCTCGCTACATACGCAATTTCAGTAATTTATATCTTTTTCCTTTTTTATTTTGTTTCTTTTTTATTTTATTAATTACACTTTATTCATTTTGTATCCCCGCATAAGCCCCTCCCTCCTCCCCTTCGGAACCCACCCTCCCTCTCTTTTCTGCATGCATGCCACTCCCCAAGTCCACTGATAGGGGAGGTTCTCCTCTCCTTTCTGATCTTAGTCTATCAGTTCTCATCAAAAGTGGCTGCATTGTCCTCTACCGTGGCCTGGTCTTTTTTAAAATTTGCATTTGGATTCTAAATCTTACAGCAGGAGTAGAATTACTCAGAGGTAATACTTCACTGCTTGTTACACATTGAAAATATAAGGTAACTTATTCTGCTATTGCTTTTTAATTGAAAACATTTTTCCATACATTATTTTATGATTGTTTTTTACTTTGTGCCTTCTCAAATCCACACCCATTCTTTTTTTTATTTAATTAGAATTAAAAAGGCCACCTAAAATATAAGATAAATATAAATACATAAATATAAAATAAAAATAAACCTGAATTAAAAAAAATCAACCAAAGAAAAGGCACAAGAAACATACAGACACTGAAACACACATATTTGTGCACAGAAAACCAATAAACCAAAATTGGAACACAGAGTATATAAGCAAAGTCTCTGTAGATTTAAAAAAAAATAGGGTTGGCTTAATTTCATGTAGACCATCGCCTGCTAGGCATGGGGCCCGCCCATAAATGTTTGTTATAACAAGTATTATTCTCAGAGGAAACTATTACCTTATGAGCATTAATCAGTTGGAGAAAGCTTCTGGATTATGGTTGGACTTGAGTCTACTCCCCCTCTCTAAACCAGGATCACATAAAGACTTGAGACAACTATTACTTTTACCACGTAATTTCATTGAGTATTATAGGAAGCATCATCCATATGTAAACAGCTATATTTTTAATTGAAACTGTAATGAAAGAGAAGAAAATTCCAACCAGGTCAGGACATTTACTTTCATGTAATTTTATTTTTTGTCATGTGGGGATGAGGGGAAAGAAGGAAGCCAGATTTGGAGATGACAAATGACTGTGACTTCAAGAAGAGGCAGGCAGAGACTACTATGGTATGGAGGCTTAAACTGAGAAAATATGGAGGACAGGGAACAAAAGAGAGTAGGGAAAGGGATGACTAAAATTTTGGGTGTAAGAAGACATATGCTATATGCTATAAGATATATATGCTATATGCTATAATCAAAAATAACTTATAAAATAAAAAATAACATAAAATTTTGAATGGAGGTTTTCTACACATGTGCATAATGTTAATTTCAGAAACCACAGATAACTAAAGTAAAAACCAAGTACTGGATATAGGGTACTTCTCTCTTATAAAAGTGGGAAAGGCCACATTCACCCCAAATTAAGAAAGAAAAGATGTGAAATCCTACTGCTGAAGATACTATATATTTGGATTTCCAGGTATGAAGATATTAAACTGAATATTAACTGTAAACACCCTCCCTACTTGCTAGTGTACATAGTATGAAAAGGGACTGCTCAGGTTGCAGAGGAAGAAAGGTATAGTCTTATGGAACTATGAAACCGGCAAGCTACAATGTCTAACTCCAAACAAACAAATAAACACATAAATAACAGAAAACACCACCAAACAAAACAGACATGCCTGCTTGAACTGGCTTTTCTGGTATGGGAGAAACTGTCCAAACAACTGTTCTCTGGTTCGATTTCAACATAAAACCAGACACATTAAATCGGCTAGAAAAAAAAGTGGGGAATACCCTAGAACTCATTGGTACAGGAGAAAACTTCCTGAACAGAACACCAACAGCACAGGCTCTAAGAGCAACAATCAATAAATGGGACCTCATGAAATTGAAAAGCTTCTGTAAAGCAAAGGACACCATCATCAAAACAAAGCGACTGCCTACAGATTGGGAAAGAATCATCACCAACCCTTTATCTGACAGAGGACTCATATCCAATATATATAAAGAACTAAACAAGCTGAAAAGCAACAAACCAAGTAATCCACTTAAAAAATGGGGAACAGAGCTAAAGAGAGAATTCTGGCAGAGAAGCACTTAAAGAAATGCTCAACCTCATTAGCCATTAGGGAAATGCAAATCAAAACAACCCTGAGATTTCACCTTACACCCATCAGAATGGCCAAGATGAAAAACTCAAGGGACAACACATGCTGGAGAGGTTGTGGAGAAAGGGGAACCCTTCTCCACTGCTGGTGGGAATGTAAACTGGTACAACCACTCTGGAAATCAATCTGGTGCTTTCTCAGACAACTAGGAATAGCGCTTCCTCAAGATCCAGCCATACCACTCCTAGGCATATACCCAAAAGAGGTGCAAGTACACAAAAAGGACATTTGCTCAACCATGTTTGTAGCAGCTTTATTTGTAATAGCCAGAAGCTGGAAACAACCCAGATGCCCCTCAACTGAAGAATGGATGCAGAAACTGTGGTACATCTATACAATGGAGTATTACTCAGCAATGAAAAATAAGGAAATCATGAAATTTGCAGGTAAATGGTGGGACCTGGAAAGGATCATCCTGAGTGAGTTGTCCCAGAAGCAAAAAGACATGCATGGTATATACTCACTCATATAAACATACAATATAAATTAACCCACTAAAATCTGTACATCTAAACAAACTAAGCAAAAGAGAGGACCCTAACTAAAATGTTCAATCCCCATCCTGAAAGGCAAAGAGGATGGACATCAGAAGAAAAAGAAAATAGGAAACAACCTCGGAACCTGCTACAGAGGGCCTCTGAAAGCCAGAAGAAAACAGGAAACAACCTTGAAACCTGCCACAGAGGGCCTCTGAAAGCTTCTGCAGTATAGACTGTCAAAGCAGATGCTGAGCCTGATGGCCAACATGGGGCAGAGTGAATGGAATTTTATGTAAGAAGTGGGAAATAGTAAGAGCTGAAGGGGACAGGAACTCCACAAGGAGAGCAACAGAACAAGATAATTTGAACACAGGGAACTTCCCAGAAAATCATACTCCAACCAAGGACTATTCGTGGAGATGACCTGGAACCCCTGCACAGGTGTAGCCCATGGCAGTTCAGTGTCCAAGTGGTTTACATAGTAATGGGAAGAGGGACTGCCTCTGACATAATCTGATTGGCCTGCTCGTTGATCACTTCCCCCTGAGGGGGGAGCAGCCTTACCAGGCCACAGTAAAGGACAATGCAGCCACTTTTGATGAGAACTGATAGACTAAGATCAGAAAGGAGAGGAGAACCTCCCCTATCAGTGGACTTGAGGAGTGGCATGCATGCAGAAAGGAGAGGGAGGGTGGGATCAGGAGGGGAGGAGGGAGGGGCTTATGGGGGGATACAAAAATGAATAAAGTGTAATTAATAAAAAATTAAAAAAAAAAGACTTGCTCCACAGTAGGCAATACATGTCTAGTATAATAAACATTCTCAAAAACCCATTGCTACAGATACAGTAGTCCCTGGGAAAAGAAACCCACCATTTTTATTTTGCCAATTTTACACAGTGTCAAATTATCTTCTAACTATGCATGTTTATACACATACTCAAATCTTATCTTCAGCCTTGAGTAGAGAAGCTTTCATTTGCAATAAATGAGGAGAGTAGTGGGTACACAATTAGCTGAGAAGTAGTGACATCTGAGTGTTCAGCACTAAACAAGACATTTATACCGACTGTTTAAGCTTCAGAAATTTGTAAAAAGGTGGGAAGATAAATTCAGGAGCCAAGGGGTAAGTTTCAAGATGCTATCATTATGGGTGTGACACAGTAGTTGCAATTATACATTCATAGCAGATCCATTTGCCTGTGCTGGACCTGTACAAAGTTACACCCATCAAGATTTAGTGATGGATGGTGAGACATTCAAGGAGTCCTACACATACTTGGAGAGCTATAGGCTATCTATGGCTGTTAAGCAGACAGAAGTCAACATCTTCCGTTGTAAACCCAGTGTTGAGCCCACCAAACTTTAATTAATAATTAAATACCCATGGTCATGAAGAATACACCTGGTTTTACAGTCATTGTATTATAAAAGAAACAAAATATATAGACAGCAATGGAACTTGTAGAGACAAAGTGTATTGACAAAGGTGGAAAAGAAATAAGAAAAAGTAGTGTAAGTATAAAGATAATTTAAGGTATACATGTGTGAATTTGTTAAAATAAATCTAATTATCAAGAATTGAGGATTTCTTATGAGAAATTAATAGCCTGGCACAGAGCAAGTACCTAGCCCAAGTAAGTTGAATGAGTATTTGCTCAAGAAATACTTGTATACAAGGTACATTGAGTCACACAAGGTTCTCATTGCTATCCATAGAGCATATACTCAAATGTGACTTACTTTGTATTTCTTTTTATTTTATATGTATGTATAATAAGGGCCTTAATGTAGGTGGAACAGATGTCCTTATAAAGCATGAAAGAATGTTTTATGTATCCTTCAGTTGTCCTGTCAATTACAATTCCAAATGGATGTCATAATGACTATCCTATTTTTCTTTTTGTTACTAGAATAAATATAATGTCTGCAAGTAATTTGAGGGAGGAAAAGGCTTATTTGGCTTTCATCTCCTAAGTCATAGCTGTTTGAGGAAATTCAAAGCTAAAACTTAAGGCAAAACCTAGATGCAGGACCTGAACCAGAGGCTGTCTCAGAACACTGTTTACAGACTTTATTTTTTTTCCTACATCTCAGTTTGATCTTTATGCCTCCTGGAAAATCTGCTCAACTGTGGACTGGGTGTAGTAGGATAGGTCCTTCCGTATCAATAGTCAATCAAGAAAGTGTTTGCCCACCATTTACCTGCAAATTTCATGATTTCCTTATTTTTCATTGCTGAGTAATGCTCCATCGTGTAGATGTACCACAATTTCTGCATCCATTCTTAAGTTAAGGATCATCCTGAGTGAGCTGTCCCAGAAGCAGAAAGACACACACAGTATATACTTAATCATATAGACATATAACATAGGATAAACCTACTAAAATCTGTACATCTAAAGAAACTAATCAAGAGAGAGGACCCCGACTAAAACGGTCAATCCCCATCCTGAAAGGCAAAGAAGATGGACATCAGAAGAAGAAGAAAACAGGAAACAACCTAGGAACCTGCCACAGAGGGCCTCTGAAAGGCTCTGCCCTGCAGACTATCAAAGCAGACACTGAGACTTATGGCCAAATGTTGGGCAGAGTGCATGGAATCTTATGTAGGAAGTAGGAAATAGTAAGATCTGGAGAGGACAGGAACCCCACAAGGAGAGCAACAGAACCAAAAAATTTGAACACAGGGAACTTCCCAGAGACTCATACTCCAACCAAGGACTATTCCTGGAGATAAACTAGAACCCCTGCACAGATGTAGCACATGACAGTTCAGTGTCCAAGTGGGTACCATAGTAATGGGAAGAGGGACTGCCTCTGACATAATCTGATTGGCCTGCTCTTTGATCACCTCCCCCTGAGGGGGGAGCAGCCTTACCAGGCCACCGAAGATGACAATGCAGCCACTCCTGATGAGATCTGATAGACTAAGATCAGAAGGAAGGAGAGGAGGACTTCCTTTATCAGTGGACTTGGGGAGGGGCATGAGTGAAGAAGGGGGAGGGAGGGCGGGATCGGGAGGGGAGGAGGGAGGGGCTTATGGGGGGATACAAAGTGAATAAAGTGTAATCAATAAAAAATTAAAATTAAAAAAAGAAAGTACTTGCCTACAGGCCAGCCTGATGGAGACCTGTGGATGGACATGCGGAGAGAGCTCAGGGATTTTGAGGACTTGTTGCTCTTGAGTAGGACATGGTTTCAGTTTCCAGCACCCACATGGCAGTTCACAACTGCCTATAACTCAAGTTCTAGAGGATCTGAGTCCATCTTTTATCTTGAAAGGCAGCCTTACACATTGAAGATAAAAATAAATAAATCAGTATTTAAAAAATATTTACTACAAACTTTAGTGATTCCAAGGCTCCCTAGTTTAGACTAAACCACTGGTGACAAAGGAAAAGGCACAGTTCTTAGGTAAACAGCTCATTAATATTTTGCATAGGTTTCAGTAGTCAAGAATGTCTAAGAGTTTACTTATTTAATTTGATCCCGAGGCAGTGTGGGAGGTGTAACCCACCAGCACATATACTTGTCTCTGGGGCAAGATTCGTATGACCACAATGGAAGTGATAAGGAAAACAGAAGTCTGAGCATGATGGAAGTGCAGAAAGGAAGGGTGGACTAAGGTATGACCTAGGAAAAAACTGCTTCAGAAACCGCCAACTATCAGGAAACTAATGTTCCAACTAACAGCATATCCAAGCCAGCCTATCACACACGTGGTATCCTGTTGTAGAAGGCTTAAATCGTGGAGGTTCCATCAGTGAGTTTTATTTTACTTTGGGATAAAAAATGCACCTATTTCTTTTTTGTGAATCACCTGAAACGTATTTATAGTACGTTTTCTAATCTTCTGCTCATCATTAAAGGCACTATTTTCTTTAGGAGCAAACCTTATATCAAAGCCTTTATATTTCACCTCCTACTTTCCTGGTTCCAAGAAATTTAAATCAGCTTTCGGACCTGATTTTTTTTATTTATTATTTAAAATATTTTATTCTTTTTTTCACTTATCTTGATACTCCAGAGAATACCCTCACTTCCTCATTGTTTTATTCTTATCTTTGCTTGTGCCAATTCCAACCTATCTACTCTAAGATTGACTTGATCTTGAAGAGTGTTGTCCTTCATAATGTACCCAGAATGTCTTGACAGAAATATGAATTGGATTTTTATTACTGGAGTTTCTGAAAGAGAAAGTTTTAAAGAGTAAAAGGTTTTTAACAGTTCATTGCTTTTTGTTGTTGTTGTTGTTAAATGTATGCTGGGAAATGCAAATATTAGCAAGGAAGACACATCAAGAATGTGTTCAGTGTGATTATTCCTATAATGAGAAATTTTATAGTGCAGAGTTAGGCAATAAATATGATTTTTCTTCACCATTCGATATTCCTCTATAGAGAATTCTCTGTTTAGCTCTGTATGTCATTTTTAAAATTAGATTACTTGACTTATTGCTTTTTAACTTCTTGAGTTCTTTATATATTCTGGATATTAGCCCTCTGCCAGACGTAGAGTTGGTGAAGATCCTTTCCCAGTCTGTAGGCAGTTGTTTTGTTCGGATGACAGTGTCCTTTGCTTTCCAGAAGCTTTTCTGTTCCACAAGGTCTCACTTTTTGATTTTTGATCTTAGAGCCTGTGCTGTTGGTGTTCTGTTCAGGAAGTTGTCTCCTGTGCCAATGAGTTCTAGGCTCTTCCCCAATCTTTCTTCTAACAGATTTAATGTTTCTGGATTTATACTGAGGTCTTTGATCCATGTGGACTTCAGTTTTGTCCAGCGTGATAAATATGAATCTATTTGCATTTTACTACATGTAGACATCCAGTTAGATCAGCACCATTTGTTGAAAATGCTGTCACTTTTCCTTTGTCCTGGAGAGAGTGGGGATCCCCAGTGCAAATGTCAACATAATAAAGGCAGTTTACAGCAAGCCCATTACCAACCTTATCCTAATAGAAGAAAGGTTGTTCATTGTCTCCATACGTTCTCATCCTCGCACTTGAATTCTGAGGCAGAGTAATTAAACAACTGAAAGAGATCAAGGAAATACAAATTGCAAAAGAAGAAGTCAAAGTGTCTTTAATTTCGATGATATGATACAATATGTAAATGACCTCTATATCTCCACCAGGAAATTCTGAGAGCTGATAAAATATTTTAGCAAAATGGCTTGATACAAATAAACTCATAACAGTCAATAGCCCTTCTATATACAAATGACAAATGTACTGCTAAAAAAAAAATCAGGAAAATGACACCTTTCACAATAGCCTTAAATAATATAAAATGTCATGGGCTAACTCTCACCAAGCACGTGAAAGACTTGTGTGATAAAAACCTTAAGACATTGAACAAAGAAACTGAAGACTATATTAGAAGATGTAAAGATCTCCTATGCTCATGGATTGCAAGGTTTAGTATGGTAAAAATGGCCATAGCACCAAAAGCAATTTACAGATTTAATACAATTTCTCACCAAAATTCCAACACAGTTCTTTTTTCATAATAACAAATTTGTCCTTTATTTGTAAAAATGTAAACATTTTTTCTTTTTATATTAATTACTGCCCCCATCATTGGACTTGGGGAGGGGCATGGGAGGAGATAAGGGAGGTAGAGTAGGAATGGGAGGGAATAAGGGAGGGGGCCACAGCTGGGATACAAAGTGAACACAATTCTTCATATATCTTGAAAGAGCAATTTCCAGTTTCATATGGAAACACAGAAATACCCAGATAGCTATAACTATCCTAAATACTAAAATAACCTCAGAAAGTATCATATCCTTTATTTCAAATTGTGCTACAAACTTGTAATAATAAAAATATTATGATATTGACACAAAACATACTCTTTAATCAATGAAATCAGTAAAGACCCAAGCATAAATTCAAATACTTATCGACACCTGATTTTGATACTTACTGGAAATAAGACTGCATTTTCAACAAATAGTTCTGGTCAAACTGTGTGGCTCCATGTAGATGAATCCAATACATCCATACTCATCACTATATGCAAAAGCCAACTCCAAATGAATTAAAAACCTCAACATAAAATGAAATACACTGTACCTGAGAGAAGAGAAAACAGTAAGCCTTCAACTTATTGTTACTGTAATTTTCTTTTAAACAGAACTTTGTTAGCATATAAACTAAGATTAACATTTAATAAATAAGACTTCATGAAGCGGATAAGCAGGTTCTGCATGCAAACGACACTGACTCTTGAAGAACTGGCCGCTTACATGATAGGATGAGATTTTTTAATAACTACAATCCAGTAAGGGGCTAATATCAAAATCTGGCTGATAAACAAGTAAGGCATTGTTCAACATCCTTAGCCATCAGAGAAATGCACATCAATACTACTTTTAAATTGTGTAACTCAACTGTTTTTAAAAATGACTTCATAAAATTTGCTGTCAAATGGATGTAACTACAAAAAAATTGTCCTGAGTGAGTTATCCCAGAACCAGAAAGACAAATATGATATGTATTCACTTATATGTGGATTTAGCTGTTATGTAATGATAACCAATTACACAATCCATAGAATCACAGAGGATAGGTATAAGGAAAGGGACTAGAGATAACAGATATTTCTCCTTAGAAAAGAGAAATAAAGAGGTAGTTATGAATAGATGGCCAAGGGGCTAAGAATGGAAGCTTCATGTGGGGAATGGGTTGGCAGCAGAGGGGATTGATGGAGGAAAGACTGAAGTACACAGCTAAAATTAAAAGGCATTTTAAGGTTGGTATGGAAACCCAATACAGTCTTAAAATATATACATATATGAAGACAATATAAATGACATTGCCAAATAATGGGGGAGACAGAGTCCTAACGGGCTATCTCTAGTCACCAAATGAAACTTACAGTACCAGTATTAGGTTATATCTAATTGAACCACGTGGTCCCAAGTGAATTCCCAAATGACCCAGTCTTCTTGTCAAACTATAAGCTGTTCTTCATAAGCTAACAGCAAGGCCCCATTACTGTAAACAACACCTATACAACTCATTGAATGTGGAGATGTCAAGTTGGTCTCTACAAAGAGCCCTCACACCTGTCTTACTCCTTTGGTACAGGAGGATGGTCTGCATGCTACCAAAAAAATAAAAAATAAATAAAAATAATAAAAAAGTAAGGGCTGGAGAGATGGCTCAGTGGTTAAGAGAACTGTCTGTTCTTCCAGATGTTCTGAGTTCAATTGTCTGTGGCTGGCTTGGTGCTTACATTTCTCTTTTTTTAAGGAAAAAGAGTATCCTATGGAAAAAGAGTATCCTATGGTCATTTGCATGTCAGAAGAGTATCTCAAATCATTGTATAGATGTTTGTAAGCCACCCCCAAACAGCATTAACAAAAAGAAGTAAACAAACACCAAGTTTAACCAAGTAAAAGCATACACACAAAGCTGTTGAGTCCATTATGTGTTAATTAACTATTGATGATCTTGCTGATCCTAAAGCCTGGTCTGGAGTTATTGACATGGCAGGTGTCTTTTTACTGGGGGAGGAAAAAAAAAAGTTTTTGTTTTCTTTTTCAGAAGGTATAAATGACAATTCATTTGTTAATCTCTACCAAATAGTTAAATAATCTTCCTTTCTTTTTCTTTTTTTCTTTCCTTTTTCTTTTTTCTTTTTTCTTTCTTTCTTTCTTTCTTTCTTTCTTTCTTTCTCTCTCTCTCTTTCTCTCCTTTTTTCTTCCTTCCTTCTTTCTCCCTTTCTTCCTTGTTTTATCCATCCAACAAGGGATTGAGGCAGATGCTGAGAAAGCCAATATTTGAGCAGAGAAGAGGGAGTCTTATGGAAGAAGAGAAGGGTGGGGATAGAGGAGACCCACAAGGAGATCAAGAAAGCTACAGGATCTGAGTGCAAGGGATCCTGCTGATGCACCAACCAAGGACAATGCATAGAGAGAACTGAGACCCCCAGCTCAGACATGGCCAATTGGAACTCAGTCTCCACGTGGATCTCCCAGTGATGGGAGAAGGCGCTGTTGAGTATGAACTCAGTTGACTGCTCTTTGATCACGTGCCCTGGTGAGGAGGCCTTACCAAGAGGATCCAGGCAGTCCTGATGAGACTTAATAAGTTATGGGCAGGTGGCAAAGGTGGAGAACTCCCCCTTTCAGTGGACTAGGGAAAGGGGCTAGGGGAGAAGAGGAAGGGAGGGTGGGACTGCAGGGAGGTGAGGGAGGGGGCTTCAATTGGGATATATAATGAGTTGAGAAAAAATAACAATTAAAATTAATAATAGAAAGTTATGAATGTGATTGGGACATTCATTTAAAAAGTAACAGAAGCTTTTTTTTTTTAAATACCTCGTTAAAAGTTTTGATGTTTGGTTTCTTCACCATTATTGTAAGAAAGGAAGTTATGAGAAACATGCTTGAATTTGAAATCATTTTACTTTCTACACTCTTAATTGGAGAGAATATTAAAAAAAAGAATAGCACAGAGGCAGAATTGATTTTTTTAAAAGTATATGTTAAATATGGTTACAAGTACTATCTTATAGGACAAAGGAAAACATGGTTTGAATTTTTATGATAATCATAAAATTCTGTGATACTTATCAACTTGAAATTATTTTTAAACATTATAATTTAGTCTTCATTATATTTTTATTAAATGTTATTGGAAAT
The DNA here is from genome assembly GCF_907164565.1 of Psammomys obesus. Lineage (NCBI taxonomy): Eukaryota > Metazoa > Chordata > Mammalia > Rodentia > Muridae > Psammomys > Psammomys obesus. The sequence goes on along the minus strand of NW_026587216.1, from coordinate 45,842,711 downwards.
AGATGTGTGTAAACATGTAATTCTGTAACACATAGACAGACATAAAAATCCCTGTGTCTCTTACCTTTGTTTTTTTCTGCTTTACTGCAAACTGCCATGCATGTATGCATGTTCTTTTCATTTTATTTCCTTTTCTTCAGGGCTCAGATGTTGGGGATGGGGTCTCACATAGCCCTGGTTTGCCTCAAATTCATTAGATAGGCAAAAATGCCTTTGTACTGTTTATCTTCCTGTCTTCACTTCCAAAGGGCTGGGATTACAGGTATGTATCTCCACACACAGCATGTTTTCCTTCCTTCTTTCCTTCCTTCCTTCCTTCCTTCCTTCCTTCCTTCCTTCCTTCCTTCCTTCCTTCCTTCTTCCTTCCTTTCTTTCTTCCTTCCTTTCTTCTTTTGTACAGGGCAAGAACCTGGAGGCAGGAGCTCAGGCAGAGGTCACAGAGAATTTCAGTTTACTGGCTTTCACCCCAAGGCATGGTCAGCCTTTAGCACCACCTATATTGTTCTGTGCCATTTCCCATCAATCACTAAGAAAGCGCACCACAGTATAGGCCCGTCTGGTGGGAGCTTTTCTTCAACTGATTACCTCTTCCCAAATGACTTTTGGTTGTATCAGCTTGACATAAAATTAGCCAGTGCAGTAAAGAATTTATGTTTTAAACTTACAGCAAGTAGATATAATTATAATAATTATGCTGGAAATGATTTGAAATAATTGCTGTGGTTCCTATTTGGAAAAGAAACAGGAGAAAGGAAAAAGTGCACTTAGAGATTACTGTTGTAGTTAGCGCAGAGATCATATCTGGGAGAGCCTGAAGGAAGCTCTGACTAATGGGTTAGAAAGGAGGGAAGAAAAAGGCAAACAGGGAGCAGTGTTTCCAGATGTTTGGCTTGTACGCCTTGGATGTGGTACTCCATCCCCTGGAAATAATAGAAGAGGAAGGAAGAATGGAAACAATGACCGGCATTAAAATGCTAACCTTGAGACAGCTGTGAAAGAAACAGGAACATTTTAAATGAAATGTGGATGTCCCATGCCAATAAAGAGCAGACAAAGTGAATGACCTCACATGGAAGACTGAAAAGTGGAGAAAAAAAAGAGACATACTGTAAGGCTCTGAGGAGTTGTCTTACCCTATAATATGTCAATCCGTTACACAATCAAGATCACTGACTAGCTGTGATCCCAAGAGTAATAAGGGAAAAGTTTCTGAACATACAGTGTTGCTTGTAGAGTTTGAGAATAAACAGAAATTTTGTTTTGTTTTTGTAATTCTAAGGAAGCTAGAAAGTTGTAGATTGTCCCATAAATACAAGATCGTAGACAAAACGAGAGAGTAGAAATCTCTGCCTTCAGCACAGGTATAATTTCAAATGTGTGATGACAATATATATATATATATATATATATATATATATATATATATATATATAGGTAGTAAGTGTATATAAATGATTTTACTAAGCAAGTGAGACTTTATCTTCCTGAAGATAATAGGAAGCTAGTGATATATTCCCAGCAAAGATGAGTTTAAATTTGCATTTTAGGAAAAACAGCTAGCATAAAACTTGAAGATAAATTCATACGGTTTTTTTTTTTTCTTAAACCATGTCCCAAGAAGGAGAAGATTAGTAAGGATATAATAATTTGTATGTAAAATAAAACAATCCTGTGTTCACTTAAATTTGGAGACTACTGACATAGGTGAAGGCATTTCTGGGACTGTGGTGTGCTTAATATTCAGTATGGAGATGTAGATTTGATAATTTCTAAAAACAATTAAGACACAGAACTATTTCTTCCTATGGAAAACTGACTGTTCTGCAAAAATATATTTTAGGTAAAAAAAAAAAAAGTCCAAATGCTGAAATTTCCAGCATTTCCTGTTTTGGTAGAATTGTTGCATTCTCCAGAAATTTTATAGCTTTACAAATAACATTGAAACCTTTCAGAAATACAAAACGTGGAGTGGGAGAGAGGATGGTAGAGTCATTGTAATATTGTCAACTGGTAAGTTTATATTAAAGTGTCTGTCCTTGAATGGCACATTGCCAATATTTGAGATAAATTAAAATAGAGAAATGACCATAAATGCACTTTTATTAATATCTATACATGTATATGTACCTATGTTTATGTTAGAATATTTGTTAGGGTGCATTTTCTATGTTACGAACTTATAGTGAGAGTAGGAGACTGTCCACATTCCAAATGCCACCTTCAGCATTGACCAAATAAAAACAAACAACCAGAGGAATTGTCAAACATCAGTATAAAGTAAGACATCGGCAAATAAAACAAATAAAGAGAAAAGATATTTTTTTAAGAAATGATGTGATTTCTATTTCCTGACAGGTAATGAATAATTTAAGTTTCCTCAGGGATTTGCCTATTCTTTCCAGTCCCACCCTTTTTATCCCCTTACTGAAGGCTCTATGTCCATTGCTCTTAAAAAGTAAGACACCAAATAAATAATAAAAACAAAAAGATAAGACACAATCTTCATTTAGCCTTCTTACGTATTCGCCAAGCCTGAAGAGTGCTCTGATGTAGTCATCTCGCATCTTCTTATGCTCTTTAGCTCCCACGGATGGCCCATATTTGCTTGATTTCTGACTGCAAGAAAAAGTTTTGGAAGTTTTCCAAATATTAACCTTGGCTACTTCTGGGCACTCCTAAGAGCAAAGTTAGCTCTAATTTCTCAGCTTTTTGGGATTATAGCAAACTGGGACATGTGACACGTAGTGGAAAATAACCACCAGTTAACTGTGGGATTCACTGAAGCATTAAGTGGCCCTGAAGATATTTCAGTTATGATACTGTTCACCCCCAAATCCCTTCCATCACAGGGAGTCACTAGTGACCTTTTTACATTGCAGTTCAGCACTCATCCCAATTCAGTACATCAGTAAATTGACTAATATGTCGATGAAGGGCATCTTCCTCTGTTCTGTTCATAACAATCTGCTCAGTGCTATAGGGGCATTCTTTGAAAGCTATTGTTTATATGGCTGTTCACAGAGTTAGTACTTCTAGGAATGATTTCATTCACAGAATCACTTGAAGAAGTGGAACTTATGTTGAAACACATGTTACTAAATACATTTTGAAACATTCCTTTGGAACTGTTCAATGTATACAAGTCATGGAAGACTCAGCTCATGTTAGTAGAACAGTAATTAATACGGGAAGATACGTCATCTTACAGTAGTTCAGAGTAGGAAGAAAGTACTGCACTTGAGAACGGGCTGTGCACAGAAGCCTAGGCAGTGATATTACCAAATATATTAAGTAATAAGAGCTGTCTTTAAAGTAACTGAGTGATTCCATACATGTTGGTGGAATCTGGACATCCATGTGAGAGTTATTTACAGAGTTGTCTCTTTTAATATACCTTCGCAATTGCCTTTAGGCCTAGACTATCAGTAAAAGGATGAATATTACTTTTGTTAGTCTGCAGTTAGTGTGGGCACACAATAAAACTGTTCTGTGGTTCAGAGCTATGAGAAAGCCTATCATAAAACAGCCAGTCCTGAAGATACCTGATAAAACAGGATTGGATGAATGGGGAGGAGGTCCCCCCCTATCAGTGGACTTGGAAAGGGGCACGGTGGAGATGAGGGAGGAAGGGTGGGATTGGGAGGGAATGAGGAAGCAGGACATGGCTGGGATACAGAGTTAATAAAATGTAACTGATAAGAAAAAAATAAAACTAAATTAAAAAAAAAACTTAGTCAAGAAAGGGCCTATGAAAGACAGGAAAGTGCAAATAAAAATTACCCTGAGATTCCACCTGACACCCATCAGAATGGCTAAGATCAAAAACTCCAGTGACAACACAGGCTGGAGAGGATGTGGAGAAAGAAGAACCCTACTCCATTGCTGGTGGGAATGTAAAATTGTACAACCACTTTAGAAATCAATCTCGCACTTTCCCAGACAGTTAGGAATAGCGCTTCCTCAAGATCAAGCTATACCACTAGACATATATCCAAAATATGCTTAAGTACACAATGAGGACATTTGCTCAACCATGTTTGTAGCAGCTTTATTTGCAATAGCCAGATCCTGGAAACAACCCAGATGCCCCTCAACAGAGGAATGGATACAGAAATTGTGGTACTTTTACACAATGGAATAATACTCAGCAATTAAGAACAAGGAAATCATGAAATTTGCAGGCAAATGGGATCTAGAAAAGATCATTCTGAGTGAGGTATTCCAGAAGCAGAAAGACACAAATAGTATATACTCACTTATAAGTGGATATTAAACATATAATATTGGATAATCATACTAAAACCTATTCACCTAAGGAAACTATCAAAAAGGAGGACTCTGAGTAAGATGCTCAATCTTCATTCAGAAAGGCAAACAAGACGGACATCAGATGAGGGAGAAAACAGGGAAAAGGACAGGAGCCTATCCCAGAAGGCCTCTGAAAGACTAAACCCAGCAGTGTATCAAAATATATGCTGAGACTCATAGCCAAACTTTGGGCAGAGTACAGGGAACCTTACGAAATAGGGGGAGATAGAAAGACCTGGAGGGGATAGGAGCTCCACAAGGAGAGCAACAGAACCGAGAAATCTGGGGTCTTTTCTGAGACTGATACTTCAACCAAGGAACATGCATGGAGGTAACTTAGAACCCCTGCACAGAAGTAGTCCATGGCAGTTCAGTGTCTAAGAGGGTTCCCAATAATAGGAACAGGGATAGTCTCTGACATGAACTCATGGGCCTGCTCTTTGATCACTCTCACCTGAGTGGGGAGCATCCTTACCAGTCCACAGAGGAAGACACTGAAGCCAGTCCTGATGAGACCTGATAGATGAGGGTCAGATGGAAGGGGAGGAGGACCTCCCTGATCATTGGACTTGGGGAGGGTCATAGGAGAAAAAGAGGGAGGGAAAGTGGGATTAGAAGGGCATGGAGGAGGGGGCTACAGCTGGGATACAAAGTGAATAAACTGTAGTTAACATAAAAAAATAAAAATTAAAAACAATTTCAACTGAGTCTTGCATCTAAATAGGATTTGGATATGTACACAGAGAGGGATAGCACTGTGTAGAGAGAAACATGTAATAAGGCATTGATGCAAGACAATGCAAGCCCTGTAAAAGACTGAATGCGCATACACTAAAGATAACAGAGGGATAAACAACAGGTTAGCTTGCCTCTTTTCCTGGAAGACATGATCAAATATCTATTCTTCCCAGATCCTTTACCAACACCAGGCAAAGAAGCAATTCTTTCCCCAAGTGTAATATTGTGGCTCACTGAATTTATTGAGGTTACCTACGGGAACATACACACAGTGTTATGACTGTGGACATAGGTGACACAGGCCTCCGTACCTTCAAAAAGCCCAACATGGAGGCCTCATTGCCGCTACATCTCTGAACACATCCTTTTTCTAGGCAACATTTTATAGCTTATATGACTTCAGGAATGGGGTCTCATGAGCCTTGAAGCCTGTTCCATATATTATTGGAATATCTTATGAGTTTCAAGATCTAAATACCTTCCTTCCTAGTAATGCTTTAATCTAAAGGAAATAGTTATTGAACATTACTAAATTGTGGAGCGGCCTATACTAACATGATATTGTTCCAGCTTTATTATTTTTACTCTATTAAAGGTTCCTGTAAACAGTTAATTTTAGTCTTCATGTAGATTTCATTAGCTAAGTTCAGTAAGATATCAATTAACATTTTCCCATTCCCACTGGTATGATGTTTATTAGGTACTCACAGGTAAACATATTTGATTAGTGTTCTGTTACCTTTGGATAAATAATTATATAAGATGTATAAATAACAAGTGACTCACTTCATTAAAATGTTTAATTTAGTTTTCTGATAAACAAATATGTTTAATTTGATCATATAACTTTTAAACAATAATCATAACAAAATAAAATATATATGAACTCACAAATACTGAAGCAGCAAGCATAGACCAACATATGTCTGAAACATGGCTTCTAATATATATACAGTACTTAATTTAAAAGCAAAGACTGACATTTGGGCTTAAAGAAAGCTCCTAAATATCCAGCGTTTAGGAAAAATGTTTTAATTTTAATGACTGTAGATTCAAATTATGTATATTATGCAAGTGTATAAAACTAAACAATCAATCTATTTTTCATGAAATTTTGAAAGTTTGTTTCAGTTTGATAACTCATTTTGTTATTTTCCTTGTTTTCCATGATTAATGTAACTTTCTATTATAATCCCTTGCTCCAACTCTCATACTCCATCACCTACATCATTGTTTTAGTCATGAAAACAATGCTTAGCCCATTTTATAACAAGGCAGAAGTGACTTTAATCTTGAAAATTCTTATGTGCACATGTCAATTGTCTTTGGACTTGTAGTACCTTCCTTATTTCAAATTGTTTATGTTCATAACCTCAAAAGAGCTACTGAATACTAACACATATGACAGATTAAGATGTAAATTATGGAATTCTCTCAAGGAAATAAACAAACCTTAACTCGAAATTATTGTAGAAGTCTTTCGTGAAGCAGAATAGAACTGTGGCCAATGAAATACCCTAGCAAAATGTAGGCTGAAATTAACGTTATCAAATGACAGTGTTCAGAAAAGAACAGATTGCAGAAACTCCAGATGACTTCCCAGAGATGTAGCATGGGTACTGAATTTGAGATCTGTTGTATGGTAGTAGATAAGGCTTGATCTAGAAAGGTTTTAGATATCACAACAGTGATGTGGTTAGTCAGGAAGTTTCTCGGGGTAAAAGTATGCCACTGTTAAGTTTTAAGGATGGGCTGTATTTAAAATTATGAAAGTTTTAGTAATTTGTTTCTACCTTGCTTTCTGGCTTTTAAAGATCTGCTTCTGGAATTTTTCTTGTAAACTGAAGTATGTCAACTATAACTTGGTTGTTGTGCTTAAAGCTCACCTTGAAGTAGGCTTGGTGAGACACTGGGATTCCAGTCACCCTGTATAGCCAATGGCTAGCTAATAAGGGCTTTCTATTGGCTTAAGCCATGTCTGAGCTGTCTTTTCTGGTGAATACCCCACAACATTTCTGAAAGTCCTACCAAGATCCCAAATACTAGACCTTGAGACACCAGTGGTCTCAAGGGTACAGAGGGTACAGAGGTCAGGCATCTCCTAGAGAGTGCTCAACCTGAAATATTCCAAGTACCCAGGGCTCCCTGTGATCAATCACTGTCTAATGCTTCAGAGGGGTATGACATCTCTACCCCACAAGGAAAGAAATTAGACAGTCACCTGGTCTGCCACCTCTGCAAGTAAGTCTGGTTAAGATGCACTCTGTTTGGTTACCCAGGAGAGGCTGAAAACGGCTGCTGATTCAGTGACTGGTAAGCATGTGAGAAGTCGCTGGATTCCTCTGTTGGCTCAAGTTTATAAATGTGTGGTGGCCACCCCTGGTTGGTCTCTCTCTCTCCCTCTCTCTCTATCTCTCTCTGTTTCTCTGTCTGTCTCTCTCTTTCTGTGTATCTTTCTAAGTGTTGTTTCCCTGTATTGACTAGTGGCTTTCTCTTATGATTAGACTCAGTTAGACTTCCAGATACTCAGCAAACTATTGATGTCTTACCCCTCTGTCAGAAGAATATCTCCCAAATGAAGTTTCTTCCACCAATCAAAAAGTAGAGTTGGACTATCTCTCAGCTTCACAACAAAGATTCCCAGTGCTGTGGGCAAACCCCAATTCCTCAGGCCTGGCCCAATACCAAGTTCCTAAACTTTACAACTAACCAGTTCAACTATTTCTGTTCAGATTAAAAAACACTCAACGACCCTGGAAACAAAAAGGAAAATTGCAGACCATACTTCCTGGATTGAAGAGACAGGCATCTAGTGTCCTGCCAGTCACCCTAGAATTTGCAAACCTCTTCCACCTGTGAAGAAACCTAGGACTTCTTGTTTCCATGAGGTTGATTTTTCTAGAGAAAAATCTGTACATTGTCTTGAACTTGAAAGAAGTGTTCTTCACCCCCCCCCCCATTTTCAGAGGAGAGTCAACCCATCTTAGCTTTTAAATAGACATACCCAAGATAGGTTACAGTGGGTAACATACCTGGAAAAGGTTGCTCCAAAATTTAAAGATACAGACTTCTTGCCCTTCCCTCAGAGGTTTAATTGGGAAAATAGATTATAAAAGGATTTTTGACTCAAACTCTGGGGCCATAGAAATGTTCGGTGGCATACCCATCCAAACATCTGGATTTCATAACCATAGGTTGGCCTACCTGCCTAAGAGTTGTGGAGGCTACAGCTAATTTAGTGAAAGACAAGTTAACTCTAGGTCAAGGTCTTATACGCACAGCACTCCACCTTATGCAGGGAGGGATTTACCCCTGTGTGATTATGTTTGGAAGACCTCCCACCCTGCTTCCCAGCCTCACAGGCAATCAGTTGACAGAACCCTCTATTTTTTATGGGCACTTCAGTTTTCCACACAGGTCATTCATTATACTCTTTGACAGAGCCAGCCAACCTGACTCCACAATCAGTTTCTTCTTGTTCAAATCCAGGGATGTTGTCTGGATCAAGCAAATAACCAAAGGGGCACTGAAGCTCATGTGGACAGGACCCTACAGTGTGATTCTCTCCACTCCCTCAACAGTTATAGTAGCTGGCATTACACTATGGATCCACTACACCCAGGTCAAGAAAACAGAAGCCTTGGATGCTGTTGCCAAATGTACTCTCTGAACTGTGGACCCACTAAAGTTAAAGTTTCATTGGATCCTGGGCCTTACTACTCCCTTCGTCTCTACCTCGTCCTGAGTCTTCTCTTTTGGAAAATGGGTGTGAATATGGGGTCATGATCTAATCCCCACCACCTTTAAGCCTGGCCTGGAAACAGGAAGACAGATACAGGGAGGAAATTAGGTAATATGACTACAGACAAACAACCTACATTCCATCCTGGCCTCTCGATTCCGATGCCTACTTTGCATTGTTAACAGTTCTATGCATGCCATTGGCTGGGACCCCTAGTTTCCAGAACCATGGGCATTTACATTGCAAAAATTGGGTTTATAAAAATGAAGCTTCCTGAAATTTTCCTTCGAACATATTTTGGCCTTAGAAAGAAAACAAACCAAAACAAAAACAAACAAACAAACAAACAAAAGACAAACCCTGGGAGATAGAGTTAATCCTTTTATCTAGGAATACCCATGATTGCTGGTGATGATTAGCCTGGCGTCTGTGTACTACATAGGGAAAGGAACTAAACAGACTGTCAGCCGATTCACTGACACAACTCACTGTGACTGGAGTGTCCCAAGTTAATGTCAGAAGATTTATAAGAGGCTGAAACTTGTCTAATATCCAAAACCTTTAACCTAGGTTCTTCCTGTTATTCCGATGTCCGCTATTCTGCCTTATAGGTTAATCATAGGGATAACCACAATATTACAGAGCTTCTGAGACTTCTTGGCGGGCCTGTACCAATGGTTTGACTAAATATGCCTCTTCTGATGCTTTCCAAACTAAAGAGACAATTTAATTGGGCCCGAGAGGTATAAAAACAGCAGTTAGACTTCTTTGCAGAAATGATTCCACAAAATGAAGAGGCTTAGGCCTACTTCTCATAAAGAAAGTACATAGGCTTTGAAAGAAACCTGTTATTTATTTGCTAATTGATGAGTAGTAATTAGAGAAAATCTTGTCATGTTGGAGAATAATTAGTCTCAGCCTCTGTTTTCTTAGTCCTCCTTGCTAACTACTCTTCTGTCAGGTTGGATTAACATCAGGGCCTTACATCTTAAACTAAAACAGAAGTCCATGATTTGACTCACTCACTCACTAAGATCACTGGGGAATGTAACAGGGCCCCAGACCTTAACACTACTGATTCCATGATGGTAATGCCATTCAGGCTATAAAACTCAGCTTGTAGACAGCACCACCTGCCAAAAATGAAAACAAAGACCTAAACCATCAAAGTCCATAGTTATGAGAAAGTTCCTAAATGTACTAACCTTGCTTGTTGGTTTCTATTTTTCTTATTCTGGCTAGCTAGTGTTAACTAAATATGTCAATCCATAACATGGTATCTCGAATTAAAAGTTCCCTCTGAGAAAGGCTCAGGGCCACAATGGAATCCTGTAGTCACCAGCTTACTAGTAAAGACTTTCTATTGGCTTAATCCAGTGTCTGAGCAGTATTCTCTGGTGAGAACCTTGGAACATGAATCACTTTTTTTTTTTTTTTTTTTTTTTTTTTAAAGCAGTCATGTTTGGTTCTGGCAATCCAGTCTCTGGTTTCTGGCCATCCAGGCAGTGTCAGGCACAGACTCCCTGTCATGGCATGAGCCTCAAGTTAAACCAGACATTGATTTTATTGAGTTTGTTCTTTGACAATTTTATCCATGTTTAATCTGGTTTCTGATTATTATAATCTGCCTCTCTTCCCGATATCCCTGTGACTACCATTTTTCTCCCTCTTCCTTAAAGTTCCCTCCCACATTCATGACTGCTTTATACATGGTGGGGTTTGGGTCTTTGTTTGATCATTTTTTTGGGAGGACGCTGTTTGTTTTTTGGATATGTTTGTTTGTTTTTGTACGTATTGAGACCCATTGGTTTCCACAAGGATCATCTCTGGGACCATGGGTTGGAAGTATCCATTGCAGCCTAGCTGGCTCCTTGTGGTGCACAGCTGAAGACAATGACTGCCCTCCCCTGGGTGGTATCAGCAGCCAATAGTTGAGCAGGGAAGGGTAAGTTCCCATAAGCACTTCTGTATCCATGACTGACTGCTTGTAGTCTAATCTCATGGAGGTTCATTGCAAGAAGCTACCTACAGCTACTGTGAGACGGTGACAATGGTGATTGTGCCATGCCTTGAAAATATTTCCCAGTCCTTTCCCATATATCCCAGCTCCAGCTTTGTCTCTGTCTATTCCTGTACAGTGTTCCCAGAGAATTAGAGAGAAGAGGATATGTGTCCTGTATGGAACTTAGTGCTCTATCATGAGTTGGTTTCAGTATCATGAAGATCTATGAGTCCCTGCATTTACCACTTTTCATTGCAAAAAAAGACGTCTCTGACTAAGGCCAAGAGCAGCATTTCTGTATGTGTTATAAACATAAATATTTAGGAGGCAGATTGGCACCATGAAAATTTATGTGAACAACAGCAGTAAGTTCTCCCTTAGGGCCTATGATTTCCTTAGCCATGGAGATTTTACAGAAATTTACTGTCCCACTCCTCTCGCAGAGCAAGAGAAGACTCATTTTTATCAGTTAGGGAAAAGTTTTAAATTAAAATGAGTTTCTCAAAGTCTTCACTTTTTCATATTAAAATCAACATTTTCCACATTATGTCTTTACTTTTTAAAAAGTGTTAACCCACAGTTTCAATTTAGCCAGTGCTTGGCACAATGAATATTAAATGCTTTTTCCTGGAAAATGTGTTTGCTCATTAAATTTGACAGTCATTGCTTATGTGGTAAGTTTTGTCAGTGCCAAGAACTATCTGGCATGGCTGCCAGCAACAGGTCCATTATTTTAATTGTCTTTAACCTATAATCAATATTTACTGCTTTCCATGGAAAGAGACTGCAGAGCTAAGCAGTATGAAAAGTGAGTTTACTCTTCTGCGCCTTAGTTTCAGTTTCTCCATGTAAAAGATAAAATGAAAACTTCGCCTGGAAAGTACCTTCTTATCAAACCGCTTCCTTTCCCCAATTTTGTGAGATGCTCATGTCCGCCAAACCATGCTTATTTCAAAAGAAACAGTTTAAACTCATGGCTAAATGAGACTCAAATTCTGCTTCATCATAAAGTCATCTATAGTTATTGCCACTGGAAATTTTGAATTTGAAAAGCATTTAGCAAGAAATAAATTCCTTAAAGCAAAAAAAAAAAAAAAATCTCTAGAATTTGCTCTGAGAATCTGTAGATGTGCTAAGCATGAACTTAGACTTAGATTTTTCACAAAACCTACTTTATTTAGGGTTCTTTAACACCTTTCCCTCCCTTTCAAACCCCATTCTTAGGTAGTAGATTAGTAGCAGAAAGGGCTGTGGACCTCTTTTATCTACTTCCTACCCTACTTCTACCCTACTGATTAGGGCCTATGGGTGTTTAGGGGATTACTAAACTCAGTCCTTAGGATACCAGCAGTCCAGTCCAAAGGCCAACACCAAGCAGCAGCAGAGACACTAAGACAGCAAAAGACACAAGACTCAAATAGATTGCCCTGAGGAATTCTCTGGAACGTTTCTCTCAGCAAAGTCAAGTGTCAAAGCACAGAGGTCAATCTAGTGATGTCAATCCAAAAACCAATGTCTCACTGTGCTTAGGAATCTATATATCTTCTCTCCTCAGAGTCCACCTACAGATGTTCTCATCTGGCCAAAGTCATGCCTCCCTCGAGAGAGCTCACAAGCAAACACCACATTCCCTCTCCCAAGCCAACCTCCAGGAAAACATCACGTGCCCTGCTTGCAGCAAAACATCACATGACAAAACTGAGTCTTCAAGGAAACTGGAAACTTCCATTTCACCTGCAGTTTTAAACCGAGTTAACATAAGTGGGAGGAGGCTAAAAATAAAAGGTGGAATGATGCCTTGATATTTTAAACAAGCAAGCTGACAACAGAGAAGCACTGAAAATCATTACACTTGGAGTTGGAGAGATTTCTCAGTGGTTGTCAGCATTTCTTGATACTCCAGAGTACTTGAGTTAAATGTCCAGCATGAATGCATATATCTACAACACGATTCCTGTATGTAAGATTCAGGGAACAGTGCAGAAGAGAGGTGAGAAAGGTTGTAACAGCCAGAAGAGCAGGATATCTGCTGTGAGACAGACTCCTAGAAATGACATTCTAGCTACACACATGATGCCTCAATAATATGGTGGCCTAAACAAGAACCCAAAAGGAATAACCTCAATAGACATGCTAACAGGAAAGGGGAAATTTCATGGTGCCCACTCCTAGACCAAAAACAAACAAACAAACAAACAAACAACCTCGCAAAACCAAAAACCATCCCCAAACTATAGTCAACTAAGGTATGCTGAGCATAGAAGAAATAGTCTTGTGCCAGGGTAGAGTTCCCTAATTGGTTACCCAATGCCAAATGATCAACCCTGAGATAACACTAAACGGACTGGCCAGGTTATATTTATATATTTAAGCACTTATATATATATGGAACAATAAAGAAAAAGAAAGCATAAATTTGAGAGGGAGTAGATCAAATACATTGAATGGGTTGGGGGAACTAAAAGGAAGAGAAAAATGATTTCATTACATTCCATTTTAAAATAATATGTAAATAATTATCTATTTACATATTACATGTCAATCATTTGAAGTTTATTGTGAATCTAAAACACATACTTATATTATTTAAATAATTTTTAAATATTAAAGAGATTATATTATGTAAATAAGCTTGGTATGGTGTATTCAGGAATGGGAAATAGGGTTTAATATAGATAAAAACAGAAACAAAAAAAATCACAGCAATATGAAATACCAGAAATGCTAGAATAGAATATGTCCTTTTCTGTGTCTATAGAATGTGACACGTGAGTTCTCCTCAAGATTTCCTTAGAATAATAAATATTTGGAAAGAACTGAAGTTGTAAAAAACCAGGACTTGGTAGAATAAATTCCTATGTGTTAGACTTCTGAATTATTGCATTGGGATTTTTTGAACAACAGTTACTAAATGCAGTGTTGATGACATGAGACTGACGATATCATCTTCATTGCACATGGCTATTAACAATTTAGATTATGTGTAAATGGGCTCATCTAGAAGACAACAACAAACACTAATCTGCTCCTTCTGATTTTGTTTGCTTGCCACAGTCTCTAATTTTTTACACTTGAACACTGAATGTGTAGCATGCATGGAGTCATGAATTGTAAGAAAAGACAGAAGATTTAAAACTTTAAGGAGCATTTTTAAATACTCTGTTTTAGAGTCTTCATTTCAAATGATTGATCAAAATATTGCCACCCAAAAAATGACTCATGATGTTATCATTACTGAATTGTCATTTATTTTATAAGTTTCATTTTTAGGAAAAGAGACTGAATAAAGAAACATAGCAGTAGAGGATTATGGGTGGTAAGTATGTAATTTATCGTGCTATACCCTCTAGTCATTTAGCCACCTAACATAATTACATTAAACAAGAAGTATATGAAACCAGAAAACTATTCATTCTTTAACTACAAGAAAATTATTATTTCTTTATTAAATATAATTATAACCTTGATTCTTTTCCTGTTACAGATCATCCAGTAAGCAAAAATTTCTGGCATCAGAAAAACATCATGTAATTTTATTATAGAAAAAGTAGTTTTTAACCATAAGAGTACATACTGTGGTACATCTATACAACAGAGTATTACTCAGCAATGAAAAATAAGGAAATCATGAAATTTGCAGGTAAATGGTGGGACCTGGAAAGGATCATCCTGAGTGAGTTGTCCCAGAAGCAAAAAGACACACACAGTATATACTCACTCATATAAACATACAACATAGAATAAACCCACTAAAATCTGTACATCTAAACAAATTAAGCAAAAGAGAGGACCCTAACTAAAATGTTCAATCCCCATCCTGAAAGGCAAAGAGGATGGATATCAGAAGAAAAAGAAAATAGGAAACAACCTCGGAACCTGCTACAGAGGGCCTCTGAAAGCCAGAAGAAAACAGGAAACAACCTTTGAACCTGCCACAGAGGGCCTCTGAAAGCCTCTGCAGTATAGACTGTCAAAGCAGATGCTGAGCCTGATGGACAACTGATGGGCAGAGTGAATGGAATTCTATGTAAGAAGTAGGAAATGGTAAGAGCTGGAGGGGACAGGAACTCCACAAGGAGAGCAATAGAACAAGATAATTTGAACACGGGGAACTTCCCAGAGACTCATACTCCAACCAAGGACTATTCGTGGAGATGACCTGGAACCCCTGCACAGGTGTAGCCCATGGCAGTTCAGTGTCCAAGTGGGTTCCATAGTAATGGGAAGAGGGACTGCCTCTGACATAATCTGATTGGCCTGCTCGTTGATCACCTCACCCTGAGGGGGTAGCAGCCTTACCAGGCCACAGTAGAGGACAATGCAGCCACTTTTGATGAGAACTGATAGACTAAGATCAGAAAGGAGAGGAGGACCTCCCCCATCAGTGGACTTGGGGAGGGGCATGCATGCAGAAAGGGGAGGGAGGGTGGGATCAGCAGGGGAGGAGGGAAGGGCTTATGGGGGGATACAAAATGAATAAAGTGTAATTAATAAAAAAATTAAAGAAGAGTATGTACCAAGTGATGTTTTATGATGTAGCTCAGTGAGCAAATGTTTCGTGTGCATCATACACAAAGCAGTATGTGAGACTGTAAACAACATCATGAAATCACAAACTGTACCCTGATCACAGAGAACTAGGATGCGATGAAGGAAGTCAAGGTGTGTGCGACAGAAAAAAAACATACTTAGCTGTCTTAGATTTTCAGAGGCAGCTGAGAACAATCCACCATGCTTTCATTGGAATGCTTACTTACCACTAAAAGTTCACGAAAATGTAGTTATGATCGTAGTAGTACTGATGGCTGATATACTTTTCAAGATCAGTAGCCCATGAGAGTGGGACAAACTCATTTATATAAGAATGAGTTTGCTTCATTATCTTCCATCACAGAATGATGCAGCAAGATGATTCTGGCTTGATGCCAGCAACATGAGCCTAGACTTCCCAGTTTCCAGAACACAGAGAAAATAAATTTCACCATAAATTTTCTAATCTTTTGTTCTTATATAGTAGTAAGAAAGATAGCAAGGCACCATAGTCACTGAAAAATACATCATCCAAAGATGACACAATGGCTTACCTCTCAGAAGAAGACCATAAATCATAACACCTATAGCCCATCATTATTTTGTCATGTGCCTGCAGACAAAATGGAACCCACTTTATGGAACAACAATTTTGCAGATTAAACAAAGTTGTATAGAGAAAGGTTTTCACAATCTAAAGAAGTGGGTTACATTACCAAGGAATATTTAGGTAACCGTCACCTAATAGCAATGCAAAAAGCCACCAAGTATCGTCATGACATGTCAGGGAGTAGCTGCTGCTGTGGTGACATGCCAATCACCTAAGTGCGCCCCAGTTTTAGAGCGATTAGGAGAGAAAAACTGTAGATTTAAATTTCACTATCATTGGAAAGCAAACATCATATTCTCATTTCAAATTTAAGGTGTTTTTTTTTTAGTGACAAAACCTGAGTGATTGCTGGTGGACTAAAAATACTGCTTCATTCAGAAAGTAAAAGTTCTGGCATATAAATCAGATTATAATTATAATTTTTCAAAAGTTCAAGATACGCAAGTCACGGTAACAAAAACATCTTTCAAATTTTTGTAATTATTTACTAATGTTTACTCTTAGGTTATCTTTTCAAACTACTGAAAAATATGCTTTGTTTTGCATCTATTAAAATACTTTATCATATTAAGTGATTACAGGGCCCTAAGGGGCAATTTTGTTTTAATTTTTGGCATCATGGTATAAAAGTGCCAGCTGTGTACGTTTAAAATCAAAGCAGAGGGAAAAATAATAAATATATGGGAAAGTTCACACAGGGAATGGAAGAAATGAGACAAGTAGGCAAAATAATGTGGAGAAAATTAAAATCAAGGGTCATTTGAGGGGCGATATGGAAACTTAATAGAGTAGAAGCTTCTTAAAATATATACAAATATAAAATAAATATAAATGGAATAATCAATAATGGGAACCAGAATCCCAAGTAGACATCTCTTGCCACCAAGTGAAACCTTCAGTGCCAAGAACTGGTTAAACATAACTGAGTCAAGGTCTTGCTTATCTAGAGCTTTTACTCTTACTGACTGGTGTTCATGTTACTGGGAAGTAATATGCATGCTACCAAGAGAGAAGTGTGAAGACCAAACTCTGATTTCTAAGGGTGACCTGCCTGCAAAATGTGCTGAAGCAATGCTGGCATAAATTTTGTGAGAGTATATAATAACTCTCTGGTTGGATATAAGGCCCTCTCCATGGGATGGAATTCACGCCCAATACTGTTCAGATAGCCACGAACCTGAAACTAAATAGGACATATACCTAGAAGAAAACGAAATATTACTGTTCTGATAAAGGAACACAAATAAGATGACTCATCACAACATTTTCCTAACTCATTGAACAGTGTCTTGCTCAGCCATCAACAGAGCAGCTACCACCTACTGTAGATGAGAAGAAATACCGAGACCTCCAACTTGACAATGCAACCAGTGAGAGACTGTGGAACATTGAGTCCTGAGTGGGAGGTCTCCATCGAATCCTTTTCCTTCAAGCAATAGGAAAATCTGTGGAACAGAAGTCAGAAGACCGTGAGAGCTAGTGGGGAAGTAAGACACAACCAAAACAAGGATTCTAGACAAAACAGGACTGAGGCACAAATGAACTCACAGAGACACTGGCAAAATGGACAGGGGCCTGCAAAGGTCTAAGCCAGATGAGGTCTAGTACTGAGAAGACAAATGGACAAAAAGCCCTATCCCTAAACCAGAAGCTATTTACAATTGTGTAAAGTAAAAATCAGTTTTCTCCTATGGAGAAACAAGATACATAAACCACACTTAATGATAAGGCAGTAAATAGTCCAGCAGTAAATAGCCCACACAAAATAAACTCAATAGTTTTGTTGGGGAGTCTTTCTTTCAAAATGCTTTCTCTGGGCATTTTTTTTTAATATTACAGGTCATATACTTATATATTATGGGTTCTACTTCTGTGTGTGAATAAATGTGTCATGATTAAATGTGATACTTGTACTTTCAATTTTTTTTCTGTTCTTGTATTTGTTTTGTCTTATTCTGGTCTCTTTCTTTTTTTAAGCCTTATTTTATTTTTCCTTTATATTTTTATTTTAATTTTTATTATTTTATTATATTAATTTTAGTTTACTCACTTTGTATCCCAGCTGTAGCCCACTTCCTCATTCCCTCTCAATCCTACACTCCCTTATTCTTCTCCTCCCATTCCCCTTCCAAGTCCACTGATAGGGAAGGTACACCTCCCCTTCCATCTAAACCTAACTTATCAGGTCTCATCAGGGCTGTCTTTCATAGTATTCCTCTGTGGCCTGGTCAGGCTGCTCCCCCTTAGGGGGAGGTGATCAAAGAGCCAGACACTGAGTTCATGTCAGAGACAGCCTCTGCTTGCATTATTAGGGAGCCCATTTGGAGACAGAGCTGCCATGGGCTACCTCTGTGCAGGGGGTCCAGGTTATCTCCATGAATTGTCCTTGGTTGGAGTATCAGTCTCAGAAAAGATACCTAGGTACAGATTTTTGTTGTTGTTGTTCTGTTGTTCTCCTTGTGGAGCTCCAGACCCTTCCAAATCTTTCTATCTCCCTCTTCTTTCATAAGATTCCCTGGACTCTCCCCAAAGTTTGGCTATGAGTCTCAGCATCTGCTTTAGTACCCTGCTGAGTAGAGTCTTTCAGAGGCCCTCTGTGGTAGGCTCCTGTCTTGTTCCTTATTTTTACCTTTTCCCAATGTCTATCCCATTTGTCTTTCTGAGTGAAGATTGAGCATCATAACCAGTGTCCTCTTTATTGCTTAGCTTCCTTAGTTGTACAGATTTTAGTATGATTATCCTATATTATGTCTAATATCCACTTATAAGTGAGTATATACCATGTGTGTCTTTCTGCTTCTGGAATAGCTCACTCAGGATGATCTCTTCTAGTTCCCACCATTTACCTACAAATTTCATGATTTCCTTGTTCTTAATTGCTGAGTAGTATTCCATTGTGTAAACATATCACAATTTCCATATCTATTCCTCAGTTGAGGGGCATCTGGGAGGTTTTCACCTTCTAGGTATTATGAATAAAGCTGTTACAAATATGGCTGAGAAAATGTCCTTGTTGTATACTTGAGCATCTTTTGGATATATGCTTAAGAATGGTACAGCTGGATCTTGAGGTAGCACTATTCCTAGTTGTCTGAGGAAGCGCCAGATTGATTTCCAAAGTGGTTGTACAAGTTTACATTCCCACCAGCAATGGAGGAGGGTTCCCCTTTCTCCACATCCTCTTCAGCATGTACTGTCACTTGAGTTTTTGATCTTAGACATTCTGAGGGTTGTAAGGTGGAATCTCAGGATCGTTTTGATTTGCATTTTTCAGAATACTAAAGACGTTGAGCATATCTGTAATTGTTTCTCTGTCATTTGATATTCCTCTGTTGATAACTCTGTTTAGCTCTGTACTTCATTTTTTATTTGGATTACTTACTTTTTTGGTGTTTAACTTCTTAAGTTCTTTATATATTCTGGATATTCGCCCTTTGTCAGATGCAGGGTTGGTGAATTCGTACATGTGTAAATATAATGTTTTTGTATGTGGGTATATTTTATGAAACTGAAATAGATTTCGTATTTCATTAAACTGTGAAACATTATAGTATTTACAGAACTCTGTATCCAGGAGGCTTAGGGGAAAATGTTGGTAGCAGAATATGTGTGGCAGGAAGCCATATAAAATATTGGAGTTAGGAAGAATACCACCAATAGCAAGAAGGGGAAGATCAAGAAAAATAATATCTGAAAATACCACAATGAGACCCATTATTTTGAATGCTAATTTAATCTCCCCCCCAGAAAATTAGCAAATTTAAAAGCACCTTTATGTTCACACACACATAATAAAATATGTAAACGTCTGTCTTCAGTTCCTCATATGATAGCCAGGTCTTGAGGTGACCGTTAACAATACAAAACCTTGGTTATTTCCCTATCCTTTAGCATAAGTTTATCAATCTACCAGTTTCTACCAAAATTTTAAAAGCTATGAAAAATGATGTATTTTAGTTCTGAGATTAGGTTACAGATTTTATTCATTCATTCATTCATTCATTCTGCTTCATCTCTATAATTTTCTCTGGCTTTCCATCCCATGACTCACCACCAGCCTTGTCATGAATAAAAGTGATTTGACAAAAGAAGGGTTCATTTGGATTAGAAACAAGATTATCAGAAAGCACTTAAATGTGTTTGAAGGCTGACACTGACCTGGTTATGACAAACATCACTGCATTCCCTTCACTACCCAGTAACAGACCCTGATGAAGACTTCAATTCAGCTGCATCTGTTTCATCCACCTGCTTCCACACAAAGTGTGACACATGGATGTTTGTTATATTTAGCTGCTAAAGCTATGGATAATTTATTGCACCTCAAAGGATAACTTAGAAGACTCATAATTCTTCCACTATGAGTTAACACCGGTGGAGGAAATTATGCATACATCATATTGACAAGGATTGAAGTTTAATGATGCCTATTCATGATAATGGAAGATGGTGATAAAGACTCTTGCCATTGCTTGTAATGTGTAAATTGGTTCAGTTTTAAAGAGAAGATAATTTATCAATGTAACTAAATTTGTAAATGTTTATTTATACTCACAGGCTCAGCAATTTAATGTGCACACCACCAGGGGAATGATTGTATTAATTATGACTCACATATAATGAAATATTCTGCTACTCCCATAAATGGAATATCTAAATGAGTTGTCATATAAAGTTATCAAAGTAAAGTACTTGCTATTTTTATAATATTTCTTATGTTATTTTACTCAGAATTTTTATCTTTACACCATGACCCTTATGTAGTTTTCCTTAATCTTTACTCTAGTGTTTATTAGGAGAATTTCAAAGTTAAGCTGCTGACTCATAAAACCATTTATTGGGCTCAATCTTTCCACTGCTACTTTTGGAATTTTCAGCTTCTTCATAAATCAGCTAATTGCTGATTCAAGCACATGTTGATAAGCCAATGAATAAATACAAGCCGAGGTTAAAGTAGTGCCTGGACTATAGTACCTAGTGTTGATTTCTTTCTATCAGTGTTTACATTTGAACCTGAGGAAGTTAACATATCTCATGGATGCTTCTAAATTCATGGTTACTGAAGGAAGACAAGAGACCACTGGATTAAAGGTAGAATCTGTTATTCAGTGTTCAGATTGTATATTTACATACTATTCCGTTACTCCTAGTTCTAGAGGGTTTAAGTCCACAAGAACACCTGTACATACACTTTCTTTGATACAGAATAAATGAACAGTAATATCATTCTCACTAAAGTCATCATCTTCATATTCTCACACAATAATCACACCTGTTTGGGGATTGTTCAGAAATTTCTAGTACTATGAGTGTGGTTTGTTATATCAAAACCATTAAAAAGAGTTTATACAAATTTCAATTCATTATTCCCTTAAAACACATGCAAAATAGTGAGAGATACGTGGAAAATTATTCTTTGACAAAGCATTGGTGAAAACCAAAGATCACATTCACAAGAACTCCTCTAGTTTAATTAAAATCTCCAGTGATGACTATAATCACTATTTAAACATAATAATTTGGTTCTTGCAAATAAATTAAAATAATATTCTACTTCACTAGTATGAGTTTGATATGACTATTAGATCAGAATCAAAAGTTTTGCTTTTAATTATCATATTTAACATACTAAAAATTGGTAAATATTAACCTGTAAGATTAGTAACAGAGTAAATTATTTTTAAATAGGTAGCTAAGCAAATATGACTTAAGCACGAGATGTATAAGATGAAATATAAAATGAAATATAGCACTTATTCTTAGCCACAGAAACATTCTATACATTCTAAGTCATTTTAGGAAGGAAGGAAAGGTGCATTATCAAAATTACATAGATTTGTTCAGGTATTTATGGAAACTCCTTGCTATTTTAACAGTCCAGCTGGTATAATTGCATACAATTTTTTAGCATCTTGCTGTGACAAGATCTTAAATAGCATATCTACCATCCTTCTTTCACAAAAGGTACAGTATTTTTACAAAATGGATCACAGTTTTAAAAAACTTATGTACTTAAGACACTATGTTTATGTCAATTGGTGTTTAAAGCAAGGTATTGTACAAATCAGAAAAGTTGTCTTTAAAGTCTTTTTATCTGCCCATAAATTTTATTTTTTTAATTAAATTTTATTTTATTAATTACAATTTATTCACTTTGTATTCTCCCATAACCCCCTCCCTCCTCCCCTCCCGATCCCAACCTCCCACTCCTTTCTTCACACATGCCCCTCCCCAAGTCCACTGATAGGGGAGGTCCTCCTCTCCTTCCTTCTGATCTTAGTCTATCAGATCACATCCGGAGTGGCTGCATTGTCATCTTCTGTGGTCTGGTAAGGCTGTTCCCCCCTCAGGGGGAGGTGATCAAAGAGCAGGCCAATCAGATTATGTCAGAGGCAGTCCCTCTTCCCATTACTATATAACCCACTTGGATACTGAACTGCCATGGGCTACATCTGTGCAGGGGTTCTAGGTTATCTCCAAGCTTGGTGCTTGGTTGGAGTATGAGTCTCTGGAAAGACCCCTGTGTTCAAATTTTCTGGGTCTGTTGCTCTCCTTGTGGAGTTTCTGTCCTCTCCAGATATTACTATTTCCCACTTCTTACATAAGATTCCATGCTCTCTGCCCAACAGTTGGCCATAGTTCTCACCGTCTGCTTTAATAATCTGCAGGGCAGAGCCTTTCAGAGGCCCTCCATGGCAGGTTCCTAACTTATTTCCTCTTTTCTTCTTTTGATGTCCTTCCTCTTTGCTTTTCGGGATGGGGATCGAGCATTTTAGTCAGGGTCCGTCCTCTTGATTAGTTTCTTTAGATGTACAGATTTTAGTAGGTTTATCCTATGTTATATGTCTATATGAGTGACATATAACCTATATGTCTATATGAGTGACATATAACACACACACATATATACCGTGTGTGTCTTTCTGCTTCTGGGATAGCTCACTCAGGATGATCCTTTCCAGGTCCCACCATTTACCTGCAAATTTCATGATTTCCCTATTTTTCATTGCAGAGTGATATTCCATTGTGTAGATGTACCACAATTTCTGCATCCATTCTTCAGTTGAGGGGCATTTGGGCTGTTTCCAGCTTCTGGCTATTACAAATAAAGCTGCTACAAACATGGTTAAGCAAATGTCCTTATTGTGTGCTTCAGCCTCTAAGTGCCACCAAATTTTTTTTTGAGAAATACTAGCCCATCCCTCATATAGTAAGTAATTGATAAATTTTTACTGTATACCTCATGTGAGGATATTTCTTTTAAAACATAATTACTTTAAAAAGTAATCCATTGGGGTTTTGTTAAATCAACATGTATGTTTTACTGTGCTTTGTTAAGTGCAACTTAAGGAACAATGCTTCTGGAGGAACTATCTGCTTTTGGCAGGAGGTTAAAAACTGTAGGTATGTCATTTGCTCAGATTTTCCATCCAGATATCAGTTTCTCTCACTGAATAAATTTATGATGTAGTAGCAATTGAGGATTTCACTTAAAAACCAATTATTGGTTAGGAAAGGAGTTAACAAAAATTGGAGATCTGCCTATTTAAGTAATCATACGTGACAATTAATTGATATTTTTCTGTAGCTTTGTGTTAGTAATGCTTCTTTAAAAAGATGAGTTTACCTCTCTGATACTATCATTTAATTTAATTAAAACCTTACTATCTGACTTAGATTTAATTTTACAATCACTCGGTTTAGTTTTGACATTTGACATTTAAATATGTAGATATTTGAGATATTAGTTACTTTTAAATATGGCTCATGGCTGAAATCCAGACACCTTAGGTCATATTCAAACTCTGTAGCTTCACTCTATTCACATAAACATGTCAGAAGTCGATGCCATGATGAAAATCCAGACTTTAAAATTAATCCTTTTTTATGAATCTTTCCATTAGCTGCCCTAGTCCCTGTGGCGGCCAGCTGTAACACTAGTTTATTCCAGCTTATATAATGCTATTAACAACTTGAAAAGGATGCCAATCTTCACACAACCAGAGAAAATTGCATAGACTTATAGACTTGGTTAGAAATTTGAAGATCGTAAATTTCAAGTCTCTGGATTTTCCAGATTAGTAAACTGAGGCAGACGAAAGTAAACTAATGTTCAAAATCAGATGTCAAGTATATTTCAGAGAAACTGGGGGGCACCACCTCTAAAGCCCAACAGATTATGACAAAGTATGATTCAAAGGGTGTGGATACTTAAATCAGTTGGGTGTCATTTGTTGTTTTTAATAATTGAGCTATATGTTATTTATTATTATCACTAAGATTATAATGGCTGTATTAAATAACCCACTATCACAAATAGTAAGACACAGACACCTGTTAGATTTATAATTGCCTTATTTACTTTGGGCCCGACACGTTTTTCACTTACACAGTCTCAGCATCTCACCATCCATCTCCCAGTCCCCATCCAATGCCATCAGTTTTAGCCCTCCTAAATTAGACTACCTTTTATCCATAATCCCATGGTACTTGCTTTTATTCTTTATGTTCGCCTTTTCCACACCATCAAGTCCCATGTGGTTTTTTCATCCACATTAACCCATGCTGTCCTCCTTTTCCCCCTCCCTTTCTCATTCATATGTTTCCCGGTATTCTCCTCAAAAGCCCAGGAATCCTAGCCACATCTACCTCACTCTTCCCTGTCAAGGTATAGGCTATGTAATCAACCAGTCAGGTATGTTAGACAGGTTTACACAGATAAGGACAGGTGTATCCAGTGGGCAGGAACCAGATCTTCAGGGCCAGAAAAGCAAAGAGGATGGACATCAGAAGAAGAAGAAAACAGGAAACAAGTAAGGAACCTGCCGCAGAGGGCCTCTGAAAGGCTCTGCCCTGCAGACTATCAAAGTAGAAACTGAGACCTATGGCCAACTGTTGGGCAGAACGCATGGAATCTTATGTAAGAAGTGGAAAATAGTAAGATCTGGAGAGGACAGGAACTCCATAAGGAGAGCAACAGGACCAGAAAATTTGAACAGAGGGGTCTTTCCAGAGACTCATACTCCAACCACGTACTATGCATGGAGATAACCTAGAACCCCTGCACAGATGTAGCCCAGGGCAGTTCAGTGTCCAAATGGGTTACATAGTAATGGGAAGAGGGACTGCCTCTGACATAATCTGATTGGCCTGCTCTTTGATCACCTCCCCCTGAGGGGGGAGCAGCCTTACCAGGCCACAGAATATGAAAATGCAGCCACTCCTGATGAGATCTGATAGACTAAGATCAAAAGGAAGGAGAGGAGGATCTCCCCTATCAGTGGACTTGGGGAGGGGCATGCATGAAGAAGGGGGAGGAAAGGCGGGATTAGGAGGGAAAGAGGAAGGGGTGTATGGGTGGATACAAAGTGAATAAAGTTTAATTAATAAAAGTTAAAAAAATAAAACTCTCATGATCCAATTGACTCTAAAAACATCTCTTCGAGGTACCCAAGGATATCTCTGATACTTGCCACCTCTTAATCCAATCAAATTAAAAAGTTTGCCCATCACATTTTACTATCCTATTTAGTCCACCATAATACTACTTCAGAAACATTCTACAAAATTTATGCTACCTAGGGAGCCTGACAAATGACTCAGCCATGAAGGGTACTGGCTGCTCTTTTAGAGGTTGGTCAGACAATTCCCAATATCCATATCATATGGCAACTCACAACTATTTATAACTCTTCCGTGTGCCCTCCATATGAACCAAACATACACATGGTGTACAGACATGGATGTGTGTAAACATATGCACATAAAGGGAGAAAAACAAAAACAACAATTTATGCCATTTAATGATAATTGAGAACTTTCCTAGATCATTGCCTTATGTACATGGGAAGAATGAGATTGTGCTACCACCTCCATAATGAATCCACCTCCAAAGTAATCACTACTTTTTGTGAATTGCGTATAAATTGCACAGTTTTTAAAAGGTTAGGAAATTTTGGTATAAGAGCACAGAATTTTCATTTGAGTATTTTGATATATATTTAATAAATATGGTAAATTTGAATTATCTCCTATAGAATGTCTGTTTTTCTCTTCTTATATTAATAGCAAAAGCAAAGCTTATGGGGATCTTGTGTCAGATAGTCTTGAGTTTAAACATAATTTGGGTGAGTCTCACATGTTTGAGAAGCTATATCACTCACTGAACACTTTATGAATATTCACCCGTCTTTAACAGTCTTGTTTTGGGAGTACTGTAAGCAAGTGTATGTAAACTACTGAGGATTCTTTGTTATCTCATTCCTTTTATTCCTCTTTTTACCCTATCATATTTTATAACCATTCTATTTGTTCACCATTTTACCTAACAGAAGGGAATATCATCTACTGAACAATTTTTCCAATATCTCATTAAATTATAACAATTGGCCAGTTTTTATACCAATAATGTGTTTTTAAGTTTTGATTCTGTGAACATTTTTATAACTATAAATTCTCCTAATCCTCCAATGTTACCTCCTTTTACTGCCAGCACACCACTTTTAATCTATCTCTATCTATCTATCTATCTATCTATCTATCTATCTATCTATCTATCTATCTATCTATCTCTCCATATCTAACAGTAAATGTAAATGATAACTGGTTCAGCACTCAGGGCTAGGTTCATAAAGTTTTCCTTTTTTAGGAAGCCCAGTGTATAGGACTCTTTCTCTGTGAAATTCTTGTCCTGAATTAACTAGTTGGACAGCCTGCTGTTTAATTGTGAAAATCTTCATTTCCCTAGGTGTCATACTGATTCCAAGTGGGCCCCAATAGTCTTTGTGATGGGAGCACAAAGAGCTTATCCTGCAATGGAGATAGTTATTCGCACACTGTCCTAGAGTGGTATCGACCTAGTTGTGGGTAGAATTCATGTTCGACACTCTCACCTCAGATTAGCAGTTGCATAATAAATTGTTTGGCTTTTCTCACCTTCTTCCGTCAATCAAATCTTCATACCCTATGCCAGAACAACTGTAATATATTACTGGTTTTTTTTTTATGCCCATCATCCAACCTTACAGGATTTTGCAATAACTACATAATCAGTGGAAAAAAGATATTGCTTAGTTATATGGAGACTGATTTCTAACTCGTCTTTCTGCTCAATGTTTCACAGTAATTAGTGATGTCTTTCATGTGCAAGTTCTGAAACGCAGGGAAACTATAATCCCATTTGACCCTGAACATGCTTACTGTTTTTTAACACGAAAGGTATATCACTGATTTATTTTTATTCCTTTTTTTGAAATATTGTTATAGAAATTATATATGGCATTATTATGGGTACTATGTAGCCCAAATTAACCTCCAACTCCACATGCACTGAAAGTTCACTAAAACTTAACAGCCACAGCCATTTGCAGTCAAGCCTACCCCACCTTTAGAGTTCCTCAAGCTGTAGAGTAAGGTGCACGGCAGCTTTGTGTTGTCTTCACAAATTTAAGTTGTTTTAGTGGTGCAGCAGAACTCATTGGCTTTTGTATGCACGTTTGTATATTAATGACCTATTAGTGACACATGTAAAATTATTACTTACTACTCCCCCTATATAATATAAAAACCAAATTCACTTAAAAATTTAGCTATAAGTAAATCTTCCATAAACAAGGAAATCATGCAAAATAAAATTTATACCTGTAATTTTCAGTTTTTCTTCAATGGTTTTAATCATTATCCACCAATTATTACATAGCATTATATATGATATGTATTAATATATAATATATACTACTGTATAATATACACTAATATATTATATATAATATATCATAATATTATATAGTTAATATATATTATATTGTTATAATGTGTACTAATACATGATATGTATTATACCATATGATATATTAATATATAATATATATCAAACAGGCATATACAATAAGTTCAAAGTCTTAGACTATGTTTAGTGCCTTCAGACAACTATGAATGTGGGGAATGTGACTACAGAGAAATGAGTGAGAGGGGTGATTTGAAAGTCTAGAAGCATACCAGCGCATAGCAAAAATCATGTACAATAGTGTGGGCCATTGTTGGGACTCGGCCTTTTGCTGAATGAGACAGAGAGCCACTGGAACAATGAGAGATTGGAGAGACAAATAACTGACCTGGATTGCATTTTTAAAGATTAATTTATTTGTTTAAGATCAAAACATAGCATTGGTTGAATGGATAAATGTTTTTAATAAATACAAAGTTCCTTAATAAAATACTAGTGAAATAATTCAAGAAGTGGATAATAGTGGTTCATAATGACAAGACTTTCATAAAGGTGTTTAAAAGAATTTGGAAGTATCATGGATAGGATTTGCTGTGGGAACATATGTGAACATGAGAGGAGGAGAGGACCTGTGTTGGGTCACAATGTTTTAGACTGAGCAAATGAAGTAATCTCTCTCAAACAGTGAATGTGTTCCCATGTATGTTACCCGCCTGAGCAGTTCTTTGAGAACTGTGAAAGGATATGTACCATTTTGTCACAGACTGAGTCTTGTTCTTAATTCAGGTAATAAGTTACTGAAACTTTTCAATGTTTTTTATAACATTGAAAAAATGTTAATGATAATAATATTCACAGCATGATACTTTTTTGATGATTAAACATATAATGTGTTAAAATCTTCAAGGATTGAGCTTGTATTTTGGGTGTTCACTAATGACATAATCTATAGAAGAACACATTAGAGACACTGCAAGCCAGTGAAATAAAAGAAACAGTCACATTGCTGCTGTAAGTGAGATTGGAGCGACCACTCTGACACTTGAATTATAGTGTTGCCATATTGGTCACAATATCCAACAGCAACAAAAAGATTCCAGCACTAAAAAATATTTATTACATAACCTTAAAACAGAGTAAATTTGGGAAATATAAGCTCTTTTAACTGTGGTAAAAGCATTGTTTGTTTGATTCCCTGTGTTCTGGGAATCAATGCTGTGCCAAGAAATAAAGAGAATATACAAACTGTATCAAAACGTGAATCATGAAAGCAAATCGATCCACACTTAGTGCTACATATGTTTACAACTTGATCATAGAAACAACTCACTCCTGAAAACCGAGTAGCTGCGTCAGTAGGTGACAGTGCTTGTCTATGAAGTTGGTCAAATGAGTGTGTGATGAATGTGAAAATATTCTATTCCTAGCCACTTCCCAGCTGTTGTAACACTGAGTCTCTATGTCTGCATCTGTGCAGTCTACCTTGTCCGCATAATAACAAAATCAACCAACGATGTGTTTCTAAAACTATATTTCCATAATGAAGATGTACATGGTTATATTTGTAAAATTAAAGTTGTTAGAGGGGCAGTAATACAGGTGGACACAATGATTCTCCAGTAAATGAATGAAGAGCAACAAAACCTTGATAATAAGAATAAAAACCTTTAGAGAAATTTTCATGCTTCAACAATGTAATTACTATATAAGGCTTAATATTTATTTATGATTTATCAATAGCTGAACACCTATTTCTTGTTTATGACTGAAAAATTTCACCTCATATGTTTTAATCTAGATTTAATGAATAAAACGTTCTGGAACGTAGAGATTCTGGCATATAGTAGATATATGTTAGCAGTTAGGTGGAAGTAAAGAAAAATAATTTGAGACTAGGGAAGGATTAGACTGTTTACAAATCCCTGGCGAAGAAAACGGAATGTAAACAAGATCACACAGATGGCCTGCATATTGCTGATGGCTCCAGGTGGCTAAGTTGCTTGTTAAATAAACCTGTTTGTAATTTATCAATAATATTGTTTAGGTTCCCTCATCTAATTCTTTTTGCAACTACCATTAGTCTAAATTATTGTGCATCTCCAAGCATTATAAATCAGGCATACTTGAACCAGGTAAACATAAAGGTCCATCTGGCTGTGCTTTTTGAGCCAAGGCTGCCATTATACTAGTGAGAGAGGTGCACATGGAGGCAACTGCCCAGGCAACCATTGTTCTCTGTTGCAGCTAACTGAGCATCAGAAAACACCAAGAGAGCACATTCTCTAATCTGATTAGCAGAAACTGTGCCAAATGCCACCAGTCCCTGCTCTGAATATATGGATGCTAGAATGCTTTCCCTAACTGTAAAGGTATTGATTAGCTTTCCTATAAAATTTTGTAATAAATACCACACATAGTATAAAATGCTAGAATATTGGGTATGCTTGCTAATGAAACACAGTCAGTAGCATCATAATCATCAAATATGGTATCGGAAAATTGATTTCACTACCAAGTGCTATTTAAAAACAACTTAGTATTTCCCAGCTGGATTGATTCCACAAAATGCTAAGATGATGGTAGTTAGTTTTTTTGTTTCAGGCTTATCATTTGGCTTTCTTCTTTTTAAATCTTTATATTATTATTATTTATTCACTTGTGTCCTAGTTGTAGCCCCTTCCAACATTTCCTCCTGGTTCCACACAAGGGAGTACTTTTTTTTTTTTTTCAGTTTTCCCAGACTTTTATTACTTTTGCATTCTTTCTTGTGTTACTCTTTTTTTAATTTTTTTTCTTCACAATTCATTCATTATTTATTCCAATTGAAGCTTCCTCCCTCAACTACCCCAGTTCCATTCTCCTTCTCTCTTCCCTACTATCCCCTTCCCCTAGTCCACTGAGAGGGAGAGCTCTCCACCATTGCCATCTGCCCATTGCTTGTTAAGTCTCATCAGGACTGCTTGGATCCTCTTTCTCTGTGGCCTGGCAAGGCTGCATCATCAGGGGCGAGTGATCAAAGAGCAGGCAATTGAGTTCATGATAGAGGCAGCCCCTGATTCCCTCACTCAGAGATCCTCATGGAGACTGAGCTGCCAATAGGCCATATCTGAGCTGATAGGATTCACCCAACAGGCAATTGAAGCAGATGCTGAGACTCAGTGCCAAACTTTGGGCAGAGCGCAGAGTCTTATGAAGGAAGAGAAGGGTGGGATTAGAGGGATATGGAGGGGACAGGAACCCCAGGGAAACCAACCAAACTAAAAGTTATAAGCCTAGGACGTCCTGCAGAGACTGATGCACCAACGGAGGACCATGCATGGAGAAGGGAATACTTTTACCAGAAAGCTGTCTCAGAAAAAACAGGCTGTGATCAACCAGTTTGAAATATGACAAGGTTCAGAAGCAGCAAGAAAGTGAGCCATAGGTGTCTGACCCTGCCTACAATGGGACGCCTGGTACCAACTTTCCGGCAGCTGTAGGTTTTGACGGCATGAGACTTCTTCCAATGTCCCAACTCTCCAGGCAGACCTACCTTGTTTGGACATTTGTTCCCATGGCCAGGACTGTGGCTCATATGATGTCAGCCTTCCCAGTGGTAACACTGGCTTTTGGGAATTACTGATTTCTCCTTTGCTTCAGGAATACCTTGTCAAGCTTAACAGCTTTTCTTTTACCTATGCAACAGACTCTTAAAATATAACTCTGCCATTTGAGGATTCTACTTTTATAATTGCTTCTTGGCTTATAATAATCAAAAGATGGTATTTGTTTAAATTGCTGTGTCCAAATAATCTTGATTAATAAATATCTCAGAAAGAGATGTCTTTGCAAAATGTCTTGTATACAGGAATTGCTAAAGTCTCTAGTATGCTAAAAATACAGGGCATGTGTCCAGCAGTGATGTGTGAAGCCTTTTTAACCTTATTGTTCCAACAAGTTTATTTGTGTGGTTTATCTTATTTTACCTAGAATACCTATGGATACCTATGGAAAGTAATGTTAGACAAAACATATTATTTAAGATGCTAATCAGAGTAAACATCCCTCTGGAAATTCTGTGACTATAACACATGACATACCAGCTTTTTGCTTAGTAACCATGGTCGGTAGATGCATTTCAAGCTATGATAACAGAGAAGATAACTGAAAAAATAAAATAAAGGTATATCAGCTGTGGACATCATCTTCCTCATTTTAAGCCCTTTGTAATACTAAAGTGGACAACAGTAAGTTATTTTTTTTTGAAATACCTTCTGCCTATTTGGTAATTGAATCCAGTCTGTGGAGTTTGCACCCTGGAAATGCCACTGCGTTTCATTTATAATCAAACCAACTTGGTTTGAAATGATTAAATGTTCCAGATTGAGGGGGAGCGAAAGTCCAAATGGATTCGTACAGAAATGTTATTAACTTGGAAATGGTTCAGTGGTCACTTGGCATTTTCACATTGGTGGGTTTAATTTGTGGAATGAGAAGAGTGAATTGGAAAGACACAGAGCTCAGTATTTTTTGCCACTTTAACATTTATGTTTGGCGTTTATGAACCTGAGCTGAGAATTAATTAAAATTCCGCATAGTAGCTTTGAAGTTTTATAACATATAGAAACTTGTCTATAGCCACACACTTCTTTTGTATAATATAGGTTTTTAAATATAGACCTGCACGTAAGTATTTTCCTTATGCAAGAATAAGAAAAACAAGAGAGTAAAGATACAGACTTGTACAAGTCTCAATGTTTCACACTTAGGTTTTCTGAATGAGGTATCTACGTGCACAGGTAAGGTAAAACAGCCATTTTAATTAATGGTGTGGAGTAAAAGAAAAAGAACCAAGAATGCGGAAAGAGTGAATTATGCTGGTTGTTCCATAAAGAGGTGAGAAGCCAAGGAAACAGAGAATAAAAGTCTACAAACCAGTTATAGACAATAACTTAATACATTAATTTCCTTTAGTATCTATAAAAATGCATCATGGAAAGTAGAATTCCACATATGATTTCTCAGCTTGAATTGTGTTATAAAAGTCAAAACACTTTAGTTAGGAGGTTTGACCAGAGTAATGATAGTTTATTCTCAGTATATATATTGATAATTGCTCAACCTTCTCCTTTTGTTCATTTGTTCCATAAATATTTATTATTTCCCCAGTATGTAATTATCACACATCTAGGGTGGAAAGATTCACAAAGGTTAGTGTGAAAATAAGGAGAGTAAAAAAAGAGGAGACACAGACTATACAAAAAGAAACAAACAGAGAACTCATAATCAAAACAGTTAATGAGATAGACAGGTTTGTTAGTGGTTCTGCTGGTGAGTGGCTACAGACAACATCTGTGAATCCAGCATTCTGATGGAGGGAAGGTCGAGTCGAGCATGTGCTTGGCAGCTTCTTCAGCTAGAGCAGTGGATGGGCAAAACGAAGTAGACAGGCAAAATGCAGATTATCACAGACTTCCTAATACACCTGAAACTTTGCTTCATTTGCAATGTCAAGAGTTTGGGAAGAACAAATTTCATGAAATCTTTCAGTCCTAAGATTCTCTTATCTGTGTGAATGAAAAGGACAAAATCAAATCTTCCAAGAAGACAGGAAGTACAGGAGGATATACCAAGGAGAGCACAGGATGATTAATGGAGTGTCTAGGAAGGGAAACAAATAATGAAAATTCAGTTTTCTCTGTAATTTTGTATAAGTATCTCCAAAAGACAATTCTACTTGCAGTTCACAACTTATTACCAAGTTAAACATATCAAGTTTGCTAACTTTCTTTTTCTTGGACTTATTATATATAACATTATACTGTATCAAAAATACTGTTTGTACATTATAAAATATTATAAAGTGTAAGTAGTTTTGATTCAAATATTTACACCTCTGTACTTCCTGATCTCTAGTTAAAGATGGAGTAACTATCAGTAAATACTGTAGAAACTCACCATTTTTAAATTACTCTCTGTGAAACTTAGATAACTGCAATTTTTTCATTATACACAAAATAAAAGGCCCATATTTGGTCAGTGTAGCAAGGGCAAATTCCAGGGAACTGTAGCTGTAGGGAATTAAGAATAAAGTATCATCCAGGAGAAAATCCACCTTGTTCCATTAACAGTAAAACCTTCAGCCAATCAGATTGAGTTCTCTAAAGTAAGCTGTTCTCTTCTGGCTATTGCAAACTGAGGCAAGAGGCCAGCTCTAGCATGTAAACTTCTTTACCAACTGTAGCTTTTCCCCAAATGGGCAACAAAGTGTCATGAGATCTTCCACTGGGAGAAATTTGCTGTGAGAGAAACACTGAGCTATGAGAAGTTCTCCAATAGAAACCTTGATCCTAAAAGGAAAGCTTGGATTGCTTCTCATGTTACCTACTAACCCTGGTTTCTAGGGGTAGCAGAAAGCGCTACACCCAAAAAAAACACAGACACTAGGATAATTAGAATGCTGACTCTCATAAAAGTTAATGTTTACATTCTTAATTTGATTTTATGTCTGAGTATCTGCCTCAAAGGATGCTTGTGAGCCACCTGTGTGCAGAGTCTTCAAATTCAAGAAGAGAACATTATAAACCCCGGGACTGGAACTGAAATTACCCTCAAAAGATGACCTGTGTCTGTGTGTTCTTTCCTTGACTAAGGATTGACATGAGAGTGTCCACATGGTGTATTTGATGCCATCCTTGGGAAGAAGGTCCTGGGTCACAACGAAAAGCTAGCTTTTCAAGCCACAGGATACAAGCCAGTAATTCAGTTTCCTTCCTGCTTCCAATCTCTGTTTCTGCTTGAGTTCTTGTTCTGAAATTTTCCAGGCATGAACTGGGAACAGATAGTAGTGAGCCACCATCTGGATACTTTTAGCTGCTAAATAATGTCCCCAACCCCTTGACAAAGAAATTTGATTTGACTTTTATCTTATCCAATGTATTTTAGCATCTACAAATGAGCTATGATTACTGTCATAGTTGACTTTCTAATGCTGTGATTAATGACATAACCAAAAGCATCTTAGGGAGAAAAGAAATTTATCCAGCTTACAAGTGCTGATCACAGTTGATCATTTGGAAGAGTCAGGAAAAGAATTCAAGCAGAAACATAATTTAGAAGCATGGAGGAAAGCTAAATACTAGCTTGAATCCCATTGCTTGAAAGCTCAGTATCCAAGAGGGAATGCCTAGTAAGGGAAACAGGGAGTGTCTCTGACATGAACTCAGTGGCTGGTTCTTTGGCCACGCCCCTGAGGGAGGAGCAGACTTGCTAGGCCACAGAGGAGGACATTGCAACCAGTCCTGATGAGACCTGATAGGCTATAGTCAGATGGAGTGGGAGGAGGGCCTCCCCTATCAGTGGACTGGAAGAGGGGCATGGGAAGAGAGAGGTAGTATTGGAAGAGAATGAGGGTGGGGGCTACAGCTGGGATACAAAGCAAATAAAATGTAATTAATGTAAAAAATAAAAATCTAATTTAACAAAAGAAAAGGTCGTTTTTCGCTATGATCCAGAACCATCTTCACAAGGATGACATGACCTACAATGTGTGGCCACTCTCATATCAAGTTCAGTCATATACACTCTTCTGTGTGTGTGTGTGTGTGTGTGTGTGTGTGTGTGTGTCCCCTTATTTGAGTCTCCTGTGTCACCTAAAAGCTCTGGGACTACCCAGTGCAGTTTTGAGTTACACAGCTAATGCAAATGCTGTCTTCATTTTCTGGCACAGCAGGTAAGCTGCTTAGCCATGTGTTGAGTACTGCACTGGGGATTGGAATTTGGGAAGAAATGAGGAAAAGCAGAACACTGAAGCTATTCTGAGAAAGTCTGCTCTAGATCTTTGATTCTTCTTAGTTGATTTGGTTTGAGTTTTCTAAAGCATTAAACCTAAAAAGCTTCAGATATTAAAAGGCAAATTATACCCCCTAGAAAACAAAATATATTCCTACTGCAGATACTTCTGAGTTACTATTACTGAGTGTTCTGTAAAATCTTGAAATTATTTTCTTATTTTATTGTCAAACATTTAATTTATAGCATTGCTTAGGCAGAGGAGAGTCACATATAGCTCCTCTTCTCAGTAAATTACACACATACACACACACACACACACACATATATGATAGATAGCTAGATGACAGATAGATATCTTCAGTTTTAATCAGATAACTGAAAAGCTGGCCACAGTAATTTGTGATGTGTGTTTGCAGATACAATTGCCAGGCTCTATGGGAACAGAAATAAGTGACATACTCCAACTAAAAGATCATTAGATCCTTCCTCAAGAGAGAATATTTTGGTTTATTATCTGTAGATGAATGTAATTGAAATTGTCATAGTCAAGGAAAAGAGGTGCAGAAAGGGAGAGAACTTCAGAGGAAAAAGAAAACCATAGAAATTTTAACAGAGAGAAATGGAAAGTTGGGCCTGCCTGGAGACTCTCAAGTGTGGATGAGATTGCTTCTTGCAAAGTGATTGACTACTGAGAGAACACCACTGAGAGAGAGCCAGAAATAAAGAGGAGAAATTTAGACATGTATACTGATTTTAACATTTTTATTATGTATTTATATGGCATTATTTAGTAGGCATGCTACTATGTAATTTAGCTGAAATCAACACGTGAGATAGAATAAGATGGACTTTCTTTGTTAATGGTGAACATTAAGAGCTATATCAAGTGTGAAGGTAGTGTTAACACTAGCAGGACTGTCACTGATGCATTTGGAAAAGTCTTCTTGAAAGGTTGTCTATTTATCCATTCTGGGAACCTGGACACTAAGCCAGTCTCTGATAAGGTCATTTCTATCTGGTTAAGTTGTTTGTGCTGTGTCAGTACTGTCCACCAGCTTTATCTCTGGCAGTTTGGAATTTGGGATTTGAGTAGTATTTACGCAGTGTATGTCTATATGAGCCATATATAATAAATCCTTGCAGTGCAGCACTAAAAATTCTAGAAGTAGTTATGCTACTAATTAACCACTCTGAACTTAATTATTTTAAAAAATATTTTTATTTCTGAGAAGGATAACATGTCAACTGAGCTTATATATTCCCCTTGCTCTGTGTATTTTCTTGACTTTCTCATTCTTAAATTTATATTCACAAATATATAATGATAACCTAACATAGGCTAAACAATAGTTTAAGCATTACAAATACAGATAAAAAGCATACATGTCCTCAGAGAGTCTATTTTCTAATATGTGAAGCAATGTAAAAGTAATTTTTATTTGCCTGTTTTAATTGTTGTCCTAGAAGCTTTTATTTCCTCAGATGAAGGGATGAGATGAGAGCCATAACCAAGCTGTGCAAATCCATGGCAAATGTTTGGCCTGCAGCATTTCTCAGTTAGCTGTTCTAACTATACCTAGGCTTAGACCTGGAAGCTTCTGGCCTCTGTACACTCTAATCTTCCAGCCTTTGTCTGCTTAATGATTCAGCCTGACACACTGACTGATGAATATGTTCACTTTCCAGTTCTTTCAGAACTCTGGTTGGTTGGTTCAACTCAGCTGCTCTAGCTCAAAACTTCTCTCCAGGCTGACTTATTTAAACTGGCTTCTTTCCAATTTGCATTGAATTGCTCTACTTAAAAAAGAGAGAGGAAAAAAACTGCCTCTGAGCTCCAAGAACTGACTGCACTGACTGGCATTGATGGCACAAACTCAACTGTACTCAAATGAACTTCCCTGAGCTTTCAATCCATGCCTAGTTCTTAAGTAGCCTTTCTTGTCTGTTCTAAAGAGAGTTGGGCATATCCCATTTCTAACCCATTCTGTCAAATAGAATGAGCCTCTATTAGACATCATGGTTTGGAATGCAGAGCAAAGTGTAACCCGCCTATGTATTTTCCATCCTTAAATTCATTTATGAAGATGTGCCAATTTGATTTTATAAGAAGTGTAATATTAACAGCAAAATTACTTGTTGAAAGATTAGAACACATTAAAACTCTTCCCAGTATGAAGATTTACTATTACTTTGAAAGTTCAGGCTGTTATCTAATCATTGTAGTAGTGATAAAAAAAATCACTGATTGTAATATTATGCAAGAACCTTAGTTTTATAATCATAGATTCCAAAAATAAAATAACAAAAATAGCAAATCACTTTGCATAAGGCACAACTTGCTTACTAAACTTATTAAAATGTCTTTTTTCATATTTATTATCTAGTAATTAGTTTCTGAATCAATAACCCAAGGTTTTTTTTCAAGGAATATAACATGAGAAGATAATGTTATGTAACTTACATAAATATATTTTGACTGCCAATAAAGAGTAACTAACACATTCACACACATTCTGAAAGAAAATATAAAATAGTCTCAGGCAGCTTCTATTTGATATTATCTACCCTAAAGTTCTAGTCCATTGATTTCAATAATTAAAATTTTATCTATAAATTCAATACAATGTATTGTCCCCCCAATGACTAATCCCATAATAACAGATTCCAATGAGAATGAACTTGAAGAACTTCAAAAGAATGATTATACCTGTCTTCAGACAATTTCAAGAAGATAATAATATACTCCAAGAGCATAAAACAAAGAGGTGAATGTAATAATGGAGTCAATATAGAGAGAACTGTTACAGAAAAGACAAACTGAAATGATGATGTAAGTGAAAAACTCGGTAAGTCAGATTAAAACCTGACATGAAAGCATCTCTGATGGGATGGTTCATGTGGAAAAAAATTTTCAAGGCTGAAAACCCAGATAGGAAATGATGAAAAACCAATGCCACATTCCTTAACCTACGTGAGTTGATCATGGGACCAGTAAAATAAGTGGTCTTCAATTTATGTATTTAGAGCAAGGATAATAGCACACTGAAGTCTAAGAATGTGGCTTTACATCAGAGCAGTTTTTAATATTTATTATTTTCTGAGAATTTTATATATGAACAGTGATTTTATATCATTTCCACCTCTCTCTCTTCCCCTCTAACTCTTTCTCTATACCCCAACTTCTCTACTTCATATATTCCTGATGAAATCATTCAGTAATATATTGGTGCCATCATTTGACTTTCTTTACTTAGTTATTTTTCTTTTTAATATCGTTAATTATTTCTATTAGTTGATGGTTATGCAATGTATATAATGTATTCTTGTTACTGTTTCACACTCTCACCTTCTTATTCCTATCAATGCCTCCAATACTCTCTACTTCTCTGATTCCTACCTGTGGTGGTTTGAATGGCATCCATTGGCTTGAATTTTGGATATTTGGTCCCTAGTTGGTAGAACTGTATTGGAAGTATTAGGGGATGGGGCTTTGTTGGAGACAATGTTTACCTGGCAGTCAGGCTTTGAGGTTTCAAAAGACTCTTGTTATTCCCGTGCTCTAGCTTTGCCTCTTGCTTGTTGTTTGAAATATGAACTCTCAACTGCTCCTACTGCCATATCTTAGCTCTGCCATCATAGATTCTATCTTTGTGGAAGCATAAACTTAACATTTTCTTTTATAATTCCCCTTGGTCATAGTTTTATCACAGCAAAAGAAGAGTAACAAATATACTACCAGTATATATATATATATATATATTATATATATACCAGTTCATATATATACATATATATTATATGGTAGTATCCATATGTATATGTATTTTTTATGTGAATGTATATGATCCTACTACTTGTATGTGCACGATGTGTATGCAGATGCCTGCTGAAACTGTCACAACTTTTGGAGTTGGAGTTAGAGACAGTTGTGAGTGGCCTGGTATGGATGCTGGAAACTGAACTCAGATATTCAGCAACAGCAGCAAGTTCTTTAATTGTTAAGCCATCTCTCTAGTCCCTCAGGTTCCCCAGTCCTTTTCACAGATGCCTGATTTATGGTTTTATTTCAACAATTTTTAATTTAATCACTTCTATTAATGTAGATTGAAATGGAACTTCCTATTGGAGCCTGAAGAGGTTATCAGTGTATAGACAATGAAGACAATTATTTTGTAGTAAACAATTTAATAGTGACAGCAGCTGTTCCTGATTCCATCATCCATCCATACTTAATTGTTGATTTGTTGATTTTCATGCAGCCCATGTGCCGGTATCCATAGCTCCTGAGTTCATGATTAAAGTGGCTGTATCTTATCCAGCAAAAGGTGTTCGAAAGCATTTCTCCCAACTTCCAGCACATATTTTTCTTTTAATTCCTCTTCCACAACTTTCCTTGAGCCATAAGGAAATGGCTCATGTGTCCTCTGGGGCTAAGAGCTCATCTGTCCCTTATTCCCAATATCTTATACAATTGTGAGTGTTTGTATTCTCAGTTCTCTGGGAAGAAACTCCTCTGGTTAAGACTCAGTGTACTACTCTCCTATAACTGTAAACATTTAGAAGTTAATTTGATACTGTGTTGACTTAGATAAACAACACTATTCACTTCTAATAAAGACATATGTTTTCCCCTGGCATAAACTTTTGAACTGATTTACGATGCTAGGGATGGATTTTTCTCTTGTGGAGTGAGTCTCAAATTCAATTACAGTAGTAGGTTACCCTTATAAGCAATAGTGCATTTCTTCAGATTGGTCTTGTAGCTATAGGGTTCACATCTGTTAAAACCTGTGATACCCTTTGCCTCCAGCAGTCTATATAGCAAGTTCAGAACTATGAATGATAAGGAACAATGGAAGAAATATCCAGATAATTCCAGATTGATTTATCATGCAATCAAGATATGGTGTCTTCAGCAATACCGGCTTATCATCTAGTTCTTGTGGACAATCAAAATGAATGGCACCTGTATTGTTTCAGGGGCTTCTGAGACACCCTTGAATAACATTCATTTGTAGGTATCCCAATCCTGGCACTAAAATTTCTGTTTAATAACCATTGGTTTCCACGAATAGTCTTTTTCAGCCATGCAGGGCACCTCTTTTAAAATTTGTTTTAAAATAAAACTTTAAATAAAAACCTACAAGATGGTAGGTTTTCATATGTCATTTCAACTCACCTTCCATTTTGCTTATCCTTTCCCCTGATCCCTGCTCCATCCTATCTGCCACCCCTCATTATTTTAACCTTTGTGCCCACAGTATTCCTTCTTTCTGCTTTCATACTATTTCATACAATCTACTCTACCTTAAAATGTCCCTCTCCCAGTGGCTAGAAATCTTTCTAAGTTTTTTGGCTTTTGCTGATACTCTGTGCTGAAGAAACAAAATCAAACTTTCAGGACTAGGATCACTGTATGAGG
The DNA here is from genome assembly GCF_907164565.1 of Psammomys obesus. Classification (NCBI taxonomy): domain Eukaryota; kingdom Metazoa; phylum Chordata; class Mammalia; order Rodentia; family Muridae; genus Psammomys; species Psammomys obesus. The sequence goes on along the minus strand of NW_026587216.1, from coordinate 45,801,861 downwards.
AAAACGTTCAGTGTTTGCTTTCTGTATCTGGGTTACCTCACTCCATATAATTTTTTCCACTTCCATCCATTTACTTCTATATTGCATCACCTTCTAGTCACACCTTCTTCACTGAATACTCTCATGATTATATCATAATCTGTCACTTTAATTTTAATCATAATATTTATATATTTTACATAAGATATTATAACAAAACTTGTACAGACTCTGTATGTGTCTAATGAAACATTTTTAGCCGTTTCTAAAATTAGACAGGTTGGTCTTAGCACCTTTCTTCCATAACTTTTTTCCACCCCCATATTCTAAAATGAATATTGGAATCAAGCTAACTTCTCTCTTACAAAATAGATGAAATATCTACTTCTGTCCATTTACCCAGCTGTATTTATCCACCCCACCATTTATTTTATTTTATTTTATTTTATTTTATTTTATTTTATTTTATTTCTTTTATTTTGGTAGTTTAAAACTGGAACTCATCTCATTGTATCAAAATGACCTTCTAACTGACAAGGCTTTAAAGTCTGATTCGTCCCATATACTGTTGAAAGTATACATGAAATAGTTTAAAGATTGTTTGCTATCTGATAAATGACCCAAGATTTACTTGAAAATGGTTTGTATCTTTTGCAGTAGTGACTTCCTCCTGTCATACTAACAACTTAACACTTTCCATAACTCATACATCACCTTCCAACATTTTGAAACATGTGAAATATGACACCATTTCATATCCTGAAATTACATTTATATGTACATGTTGACTCTACTAGGGTTCCTTGCTTCTATAAATTGATTAAGTTATCAATTTGTAATCAATACAGTTCAGATTTATAATTACTGTGTCCTCCAAGGATTTCTTGATTGTTGTATGGTAATGCTGCCAACCCCCTCTTTTGTACTATGACAGGTTTAAAGCGCTCTATATTATTAAAGGTAATCAGTCTTATTAATATTACAACCTTCAAGTGTCCATCCTCTAAACTCTATCCTGAGTGGTGTATATGTGTTTGTGTGTGTATGTGTGTGTGTGTGATATTTTGTTGTTATTAACATTTTAATGCTTCATCATCACTTTTGAAAACTAATATATAAACGAATAGATTGCTAACTTTAGAATGTATTTTAGAAATAAAATACAGCTTGACAACCTAGTTTCACCTGCTAACAATATCAGCTTCAACTCATCCATCTCAGGTCAGCAGCAGAGAAACTCATCAACAGAAGCATTAAACAACACTGCTCTGAAGACAGACATTAAAACCCCAGATATCAAAGTCAGAGAAACTTCAACAGGGGAGACCTCCTGAAAATATTGACTACAAACCTGAGGGAAGAAACCAGGGAAAACAACAAAACAGGTAACATGAATGCTGATCCCTCTTCATGTGGATCGCTCTGAGACTGAGACATGAGAAAATGTCTCTGCACGGTGAACAAATTTCGTTGGACAGAGAGTTCTCAGAACTTATTATGCCATTCATTCATATGGCATGCTTGAAATTTTATATTACGGTTTATTTACACAGTTTGAACTAACTTATAAAGAAAGACAGATGTGGCCAGGTGTGGTGGCGTATACCTTTAATCCCAGGATTTGGGGAGACAGAGTCAGCCGTTATTACATCACTGGTTATACTCTGAAAGCTAAAATAAGATCAACCATACAACCTAGTTTTACCACTTTTGCATATGTATACACTCAGAAGACTTGTCTCGGACATGTTCACTGCTGCTGTATTGATAGCATATATTAAATGAAAAGAATCTAGGTTTACAGTAATGGACAGTGGAAAAGTAGCACATATATACTATATTTACAGTAAAGAAAATAGAAGCATGTAATTTGTAGAGAAATGAATGAAATTAGAAAATCTTAAATTCATTAATGCACTCTCGAAAAGAAAATCATCATATGTTGTCTCTCATCTGTGTTTTAATGCTCAGAATCTTCACATGTGTGCATAGTACATGAAGTGAACTGATAGCCAGTGAAGCAGAAAGGGATTGGGGAAACAATGAGCTCTGGAGAAAGGTAATAGTGGGACACAGGGGCTATGAAAGGAAATGAGAAGTCAAGAGGTTCTTAACAAGGGGTGGGAGCAATGCACAGACAGAGGGATGAGGAACAATGAAATAATGTTAATTATCTCTGAAAGTGAATAGGGTGATATATTATGCTTACTTAAATATATTATGTTAATATATAATTAAATATAATATATAATCAAATATTAAATATGTTTATTTTATTAAATATATTAAATGTGTAATATATATTAAATTCATATTAAATGTAGATAATATATAAGTAATTATTAAATAGATATCTGTGTTATGTCACCAAAGTTATAATGTTCCCCTTAAAAGTCATATGCTAACCAAAACTCTAGTGTCAAGGAAGAAGAAGCATCCCTTTGAACTGAGGGGCTCCAACAGACTCCCAAAACAATATAAGCTATTGCTGTTGCCTTTCACTTCCCTAAAGAGATTCAAGATAAAATTTTATTTCTGAAAACGACCCACTTGGGACACATAACTTGTAAGAATCAACCTTAGGCATACCTGGGAGCTTCCTTCCTGAGGATTAGTTCTCTTTTTATTTGAAATTTCTATGCTAACTGCCAAGGGAGAAAGCAATCAATAGTCTAGCCCAACTGTAAAGCCCAAGAACCACATCATTGTCCTTGTTTTTGTAATGATTGTCATCATGACTGGGTTGAAACAGAATCTCAAAGGAGTTTAGATACACATTTCCGTGATGAATAAAGATATTTAACACTTTTTGAAAATGTTTATTGGATATTTGTATTCTTCCTTTTGAGAACGTCTGCTCCTTTCATAATTTCATGCTCATTCACTGTCACAGTTATATTTTTGGTGTTTAATTTTTCTTTTCAATTATGTATGTATTATAGCTATTAGTCCTACAAAGTATGTCTAGATAGAAAAAAAATTCTTCCAACATATACACTGTTTTCTTCATTATAATTTCTATTGCTTTACAGAAGTGTTAGTTTACAATCATGTGTTAATTCTGGGGGCTATTTTATGCTATTGAAATCCTGTTTAGAAAATTAAAATATCATCAGACTTCGCTCTTTATACCTAGAATTCTTTCTAATTTTTCTTACATGTCCACTTCATCAAAGAATTTTTTAAATACTATTTATCATTAACTCAGAGCCTTTAAATCCTCCAGGTCTTAAACTTTAACTACATTTCTCACTATTTATAGTCCCAAGAATATACCATTTCTTTCCTCTTTCCTTCAACCCAAGTATTTGTGTATGCTAATTCATATCAAACACTTATGCTAAATCACTTAGCTTTAACTAAGAATATCACTTTTGTATTAGCTCAGTAATTTCATTTTATAAACTAATAGGTTAAGCTTCCTTAACTTCTTATTCCAATAACTTACTAACTTCTCTACCCTCTCAAACTCTGTTCTACTCCTCAGAATTAATGATAATGCTTAATGGTTTTTCTGTTACCTTCTACTGCATTCTTTATATATCATAAAAGAATCATTTACCTTTGGTCAAAATTTAGCCCTTTGTCTTTCATTTTTCTCTTCTTTAATTCATCATACATAAATAATGAAAAACGAATATTGATGTTCTTCTAGTTTCTATATAATTCATTTTACAAAATATGCAAGCTAATCCAAGTCTATAAAAGCAGAATCACAGACTTTGAAAGTTCGGAAGATAAACTTATCTGCAAATCTTGTATATTTCAAGCAGTGGTAATTTGACAGATAGAACAGAGTACCTTTGCCTTCATAGAATTAACAGCAGGCAATGTAAGCCAACATTAGCTTGAAATCACCAATTATCATATGTTATATGAAACATTGAGTTCATCATGAAAGGTGAGTTGAAGCTCTAGTGAAACATGTAAGATTATTAGAGACAAAAATTAAATATGTAATATTGGAAATGATCACTGTATCAAATGATATGATATTCAGATGTCTGTAATAATAGCTATAAAACAGCTATAAGAATAGCAAGAGTTATTATAATAAAGTATGTCTTAAATCACCTTTACCATTATATTCCTATTAGATGACATCATCTCCTTCATAGGTATACATATAGATCTTCTGTGAGAAAATAGCAAATCTTTATTTTCACAGTTCATTAGAATTCTTTCTAAATAAGATTATGACAAACTTAAATTGAACCCTTAAATGCAAAATCATACCTATAATGTAGATAAATATGGATGTAAAAGAAGCTTTATTAAGGAATCCACTTGGATACTGAGCTGCCATGGGCTACATCTTAGCAGGGGTTCTAGGTTATCTCCATGAATAGTCTTTTGTTGGAGTATCAGTCTCAGAAAAGACCCCTATGCCCAGATATTTTAGTTCTGTTGCTTCCCTTGTAGAGCTCCTGTTCTTTCCAGGGGAACAGGGACAGCTCTGACATGAACTCAGTGGCTAACTATTTGACTGTCTCCCCCTGATGGGGGAGCAGCCTTGCCAGGCCACAGAAGAGGACAATGCAGCCAATCCTGATGAGACCTGATAAGCTAGGATCAGATGGAAGGGGAGGAGGACCTCCCTTATCAGTGGACTTGGGGAGGGACATGGGAGAAGTTGAGGGAGGGAAAGTGGACTGGGAGAGAATGAGGGAGGGGACTAAAGCTGGGATACAAAATGAATAAACTGTAATTAATATAAAAAATAAACAATTTAATTAAAAAGAAGCTTTATTATATAGAAGCTTTATAAAATGCCCTTTTTAAAAGCTTTATAAAATGCCAAACAGATTTATTTACTCACAAATGGCTTTTATTTTATATAACAAACATACATATTAGTTTCATTGTAACCATTCCTATTAAATTAAGAAAGAAACAGTTAAAGAATAGACCAATAAGTCTTCATGTATTTTGAGACCCACTACCTGACTTACTTTGGGCCTTTTATTGTAAATATTGTTTTTATTTCTTCAGACTGAGGGATAGGATAAGAGCCCTACCCAAGCTTTAAGAATACCTCATTTGTCTCTGTTGGTCTTCTTGCCCCCTCCAGGCAGGAACCTCATCTTTCCTCCAAAACTTCAACAGGACTCCCTGGAGCTCTGCCAGATGCTTGGATGCAAGTCCCAGCATTTGTCTCTATCCACCCCTGACTGCAGCCTTCCAGAGACCAGTCAGGTTAGGCTCCTGTCTGCAAGCATAGCAGAACAACATTAATAGTGTCAGGGGCTGAGTCTCTACCGTGGGGTGGGTCTTAGATTGGGCCAATTATTGGTTGTACATTCTCTCAATCTTTGTTTCCTTTTTATCCCTGGCATTCCTTGCAGGCAGAGTAATTTTTGGATCAAAGATTTTGTCAGTGGGTTATTGTTTCCCTCCTTCCACTAGTCCTTCCTGGCTAGGAGGTGGTCACTCCATCCTCTGCCCCTGGATAGGAGTCTCAGTTGGAGTCACACCCCTATCTTCCCAGGAGCCTACCCTCTCGCAGGCCTCCAATTTGACAAAGAGATGTCCTCCTCAGTTTCCCTTCTTGTTCCAGCCCACTCTTGTTCTCTCTCTATTTGATCCCCACCCTCATTTCCCTCTTCATATCATCTCCTGCCCAGTTCCCTTTCTTCATCCACTTCTGCTGTCTATTCTATTTCCCCTTTTGAGTGATATTCCAATATTCTCCCTTGGATCCTCCATGTTACATAGCTTTGTTAAGTCTGTGGATTGTAGTATGGTTACCCTGTATTATAGATCTAAAATCTACTTATAATTGAATACATACCATGTGTGTCTTTCTGGGTCTGGGTTACCTCACTCAGGATGATCTTTTCTAGTTACATTCATTTGCCTGAAAATTCATGATGTTCCTTTTTAATAGCTGAGTAGTGTTCATTTGTGTAACTATTCCACAATTTCTGTATTGATTCTTCTGTTGAGGGATATCTGGGTTGTTTCCAGATTCTGGCTATTGCTAATAAAGCCACTATAAAGAAGGCTGAGCATCTTTTGGGTATATGCCCATGAATGGTACAGGTTTTGAGGCATGGCTAGTCTCAATTTTCTGAGAAAGCACCAGATTTATTTCCAGAGACGTTGTAGAAGGTTACATTCCCACCAGCAATGGAGAAGGGTTCCCCTTTCTCCACATCCTTGCCAGCATGTGTTGTCACTTGAGTTTTTTATCTTAGCCATTCTGATGGGTGTGAGCTGAAATCTCAGAGTTGGAGATTTATGGAGACTGAGAAGCATACGCGGTCTGGACCTAGGCTATCTGCACATATGTGCCTGATGGGTGGCTTGATCTTTATGTGGGTCACCTAGTGAGTGGAGGGCGTAGGGCTGTTTTGAACATGGACTTTATTGCTTGCTTTTGATTCCTTCTCGCTGGCAGGGCTGCCATGCCTGGCCTCAGGGAATGAGGATATGCTCAGTCCTGATGTAATATGATGTGCTGGGGAGGGTTGTTATAGGGGGAGGAAGATCCCCTTGGGGAATAAGGAAAGAGTGGAAGGGGACTGAAAGGAGAGAAAGGACAGGGCCCTCCAAATGTAAAATAAATAAACTGGAAAAAAGAACAAAACAAACAAACAAAAAACAATAACAAAAAAGAAATGGAAGCAAGCTGTGCCCATTAACTGATGAATGGATAAATGAGAGGTAGAACATATTCACAATGGAATATTATTTGGCCATAAAAATGATGGAACCCTTCAATTTCAGACAACACAAATAGAGCTGAGATCATCTACCAAATGAAATAAATCAGGACAGAAAGACAAGAAAGAAAGAAAGAAAGAAAGAAAGAAAGAAAGAAAGAAAGAAAG
>NW_026587216.1:45743007-45795039 GCF_907164565.1 Psammomys obesus | reverse complement strand
AAGAAAGAAAGAAAGAAAGAAAGAAAGAAAGAAAGAAAGAAAGAAAGAAAGAAAGAAAGAAAGAAAGAAAGAAAGAAAGAAAAAGAATACATTGCTTGAACTGAGGCAACACCATTTCTATCTAAATATTCCTAGACCTGTGCCTGGAAGCCTCCAGCCTCCATACAATCTAATTTTTTGGTCTCCATCTTCTAACCTAGGCCTTGTATGTTTTCAGCCTCTGAGACTTACTGCTGAATAAGCTCAGCTTTTTGATTTTTTTTTTTCTGAACTCTAGTTGTCTGGATCAATTCAGATGTTCTGGCTTAAACTCCTTTCTAAGATGACTGATCCAAATTGGCTTCTCTCAGCCAATTTAAATTACCGAATTACTCTGCTTGGAAAAACTGCCTCTGAACTTCAGTAACTGAAGAGCTGAAACTCGACTGAACCCAGGTACACTCAACTGAAGTGTACCAAACTGTACTGACTCCTGAACTTTACTGTACTCCTATACTGTATTCTCCTCCACTGTACTGTCTGTCTGTCTTTATGTCTGCCTGCTCTTAAATTTCCTCTCTCTTTCATGAGAGATGGGTGCATCCTATCTCTGACTCTTTCTGTCAAATCTTTCCCTGAGTTTTCACTTTGTCTGCCCCTCAACTAGATATCATTGTTTGAGATTAAAGGAACATACTAAAGTCACCTTTGTGTTTTCTAGCCAGAGGGATTAAAAGTGTATATTCCAGCCAGATCACAGGGAACTAGGACTTCCATTGTGGTCACATACCAGAGTAGCCATGTTGCTTGATTAAAAATTCCTCAACATTTTATCTGATCTTTCTTAGCTAAAATCATTCAAAATACAAGCTTATACTGTTTTTGCAGGTGATATATAAAGTATTCTTAGAATCAAAATTGAGCATCTATATTAACTTTATTTTTAGCCAGGGTTGCTCAATCAACTCAGCAGCTCACCAATTTTCACAGTAGTAGGTATCTCGGTTTGTTTTCTTTTTAGTTTTACTCTTTTGTAAGTGATCTTTATTTAACTTTTACACACTGTGCCTTAGCCCAAGGACAAAATCTAGCCACCACTTTCCAGTAAAGATGAAACAAATTAAAAATTGTTTCATAGAAGTCTTCTCAATGTAGGACTATTTTCTCTCATGAACCAAGTAAGTGAACTAAGGTTCTTCATCATCTTTTTTTTCAGTATCAGACCAATGGAGAGGCCTTGGTCAAAGTACATCAACATTCATTACAAAATGAGTAGATTTTTTTTGGAATCTACTGTAACAATTAGTGACAGTGACTAACCATACTATATTGTTCACATAAAAAAATATCATAAGAGAATAGATTTTATATAATCTCACCTTAAACTTAACAAAAAATTCAGTCAGTGGTTATGGTTACATGAATTAAGACAGCTATGACATCTGCTACAAAATGTATATATCTATAAAGTCATCATGACATGGGTGATACATGTGACATTTGTGTTTTAATTAAATATTCTAATAATACAGTATGTTTTTTAAATCAAGCACAATTTTTGAAAATAACTTTAAACAATACTAAGAGTTTGTAGAAAGAATATCTTGTATATTATATGGATGTATTAACTATCAATAAATCTGATAGACTGTAGTTTGGGCTGGAAATAGAACGTAGGGCATCTGATAGTCAGAAAGGTGGGGAGATTCAGCTAGCAAGATGTGAGGAGGATGGGTGCATGGTGCCGGAGCACAGGTAACCAGCCACATGGCAGAACTAAGAATAATGGGATAGTGTTAGGTTATAAGCTAGTCAGAGAAGAGCCTTGCTACAAAGTTTAGCTATTTGTATAATATTTTGAGTCTCATGAGTCATTATTCCAGGAATTTGGAGTCAGGAAAAAATAGATCACAATGAACTTTAAAGAATTCGAAGAATATATACTGCTTACTCCACCTCCTCATCTATCTGCTCTCTTTGGTTTCTCACCCTGTGGTGATTATTATCTTTCTCAAATTGAATCAGCCTAGAATCACCTAGGAAGAGATTCTCAGATCTTTCTGCATTGTCTTCATTTGGTTGGCCTGTGGGAATGTCTGTGGAAGATTGTCTTAATTCAACTGGTGAAGAAAGACCCAGCCTACTGTGGGTGGCAACATCTCCTAGGCATTGTGTTCTGTGGATGAGAGTGGAGAAATAGAGTTGGGCACAAGCAAGCAAGCAACTAACCAAGTATATATTCATTTTTTTTCTGTTCTTGACTATGGATGTAATGTCAGTATCTGAAGGTTTTGCTTAGATTTTTCCAAAGTAATGGGCTGTAATCTGGAATTATAACTTGAAGTAATGACCCTTCTCCATAAAATTGCTTTTTGCCAGAATATTATCTCATTTTTCATCACATTAACCTAAAAATGAAACTAGAAATACTCTTCAAAATGTGTCAATGCATATGTCCTATCAGTATTTCAAATAAATATTTAAAATAAAGACATTTAATAGTTAAAAAAGACATCCCTTGATTATGAGTGGAATATTATCACATGTAACCCACAATAACATAAACTATTGTACACAATGTGTTTAAGTAAAATTATCAAAGGTAGTTGGAGTACAGAATAAACAGACACAGATTGATGTGTTCTCATGCTGGTCTGGGGAACAAGAATAGATAAAGGAAAAAGAAATTAAAAAAATTAGCCTGTGTTTTATAAGCTACTTTTTCCCACTTGTCTTGATTAGGATATCTAATCTGTGATAAAACACCATGGTCAAAAGCAATTTCGGGAAGAAAGAGCTTATTTCACCTTATAGTTAGTAGTCCATTATCCATGGAAGTCAGGGAAGAAACTCAAGGAAGATATCAGTAGACAGAAACCAATGGAGAAGTCAGGAAGATTGCTCTTCTCTAGGTATTCCCATAGCTTGCTCAGGCTGCTTCATTTCTATCTTCCTACAACCCCCAGTTTTATTTGTTTTCATTATTATTTCTTAGTTTTATTGAAATACACATTTTTTAAGATAATGTATTCTGATTAAAATTTCTCTTCCATCCACTCCCCCAGTTTTCCACAACATCCCATTCAGATCTATTCTCACAGTGGGTATGTGGGTGGGAGGGGTCCGATGCCTGGCTTCTATTTTCTATTTTCTCTCAGAAACAGTCTTCTATATAATACATAATATAGGATATAATAAAATAAAAATAATAAAGTAGAGCAACAACTAACCTATGAGAGTTTGACAAGACAAATAAACAGAAATAAAAGAGCCTGAGTTAAGGTTAAAGCCACAATACACATAACAAGGACTGGCTGTGTGCTGCTTCAGCCTCTGTAAATACACATGAGCTTTGATCATGTGGATTCGGAGGCCCTGGTTTTCTTAGTCAGTTAGCTTTTGTATAAGCTCCAGAACTACATGTACTCAATTATAAGTGGATATTAGGCATAAAGTACAGGACGTCCAAGCCATCACACATGATTATGCTATAATCCACAAATTCAAAGAAGGCAAGTAACAAGGAGGACCAAGGGGAGGATGATTAAAGTAAAATAGACATCAGAAGTAGATAGAGAGAAGGAACTGGGTGGGAGAAAGGGTGGAGGGGTCAACAGGAGTGGGAATCAGATGTGAAGGGAGCTAGAAGGAAGGGATAGGGCTGAAAGAAAGAGCAGAAATTAGTCAGGGTGGGGGCATCTCTGGGACAAGCTGGAGACTTGGAACAGCAGAGGCTCCTTGGAGTCTATGGTGTTGACCTAGCTGAGACTCCTAACAGTGGGAGATATGGAGCCTTTAGTGGCCACCACCATTAGCCAGGTCAGACTCTCAATGGAAGGAGGACACCAACCCACCCACAAAATCTTTGACCCAATATTTGTCCTGCCTACAAAATGTGCAGAGATAAAGTGAGCAGATACTGAGTGAATGGTCGACCAATGATGCCTCATCGTTAGACCTTATCATGGAAGGAGCCAACCCTTTACATTATTAATGATACTCTGATATGCTTGCAGACAGGAGCCTAGCATAACTGTCTTCTGAGAGACTTCATCCAGCAGCTGATGGAAAAATATGCAGAGACCCACAGCCAGACAATAGGTTGAGTTCAGGGAGTTTTATGAAAAGGTAGGAGGATGGATTGAGGGAGCAAGAGAGGTCAAGGACACCACAAGATCTACAGAACAAACTAATCTGGGCCCATGGGGACTCACAGGCACTAAACCATCAACAGAAGAGCATGTGTGGCTAAATCTAGGTCTTGTACACATATGTAGCAGATGTGCAGCTTGCTCATCATGTGAGTCTCCTAACAAATGGACTCTATTGCTTGCCTTTGGATCCTTTTCTCCTAGTTGGGGTGCCTGGCCTCAGTTGGAGAGGACAATTATCCTGCTATGACTTGATGCGCCAGAGTGGGTGTTACCAATGCCAGGGGGGAATCTCACCGTCTCTGAGGAAGAGGAGAGGAAAAGAGAGGGGAGAGTTTAGGGTGGAGCTGGGAAGAGAAGAAAGAGGGGCTGCAATCAGGATGTAAAGTGAATACGTAAGTTAACTAATGAGAAAAGCAAAAGGAAAAAAAAAACAACATATGCCCCATAGCCTGATCCATACCTTCAGACAATCTGGAAGAGACATTTTCTCAGTTGAAGTTCTTCCCAAACATATCCAGCTTGTGTCAAGTTGAATATATACATGTATATGTCAAATATAAATATAAGTATATATTTGAATATATACATTGAATATATATATTTAAATTGACACAAGCTATTTATATTCTTCTTTTCCTAGAGCTTCTAAATATAAAGAAAATAGGCATGTGAGAAGAAAAATCTAAGTGAGAGAATATTTATAAACAAAAAAATTTGAGATGAAAGAAAATATTGCACTCATGACATTAGGCTACATGTATGGAACCACTCATTTGAGCAAGGGCCTCTAGAAGCAGACACAAGAAGAGATAAAGATGTCTTTTAAACACTGTATTTGCAAGAAGTATGCCTGCTCCTTAAAAACATGATTCATTCCCATTGAAGAGGAGCTTGTTCTTTGATGTTAACATTAAAAACATATTAAACATAGATGATAAACTTCTAAATTATTCATTTATTGATTAAAATTACAACTGTTCTGTTAGTTGGAAGGGTTTTGGTATATTACACATAGGCAATAGAATGGTTTTCTTTTTTTCTCTTGTCTTTTTTTATTTTTTATTTTTACTTTTTGGTTTTAAAAGCAATCTTTAATTGAAATCCTCATTGTACATAATGATGCATTTCATAAGGACATTTTCTTTATTATAATTAAAAAACATGGTTTATTTACTTCTAAAATTACAATACACTATACATTTTCAAACATAGTTTGCATGGCATAGGTTTTCATACATTTCACTATACTCCCTCTCTCTCTCTCTCTCTTTTTTTTTCAATTCACCTTTGGGAGCCTTCACTTCCCCCTTTCTTTTTTAATTTTTGAGGTTAATTAATTATAATTTATTCATTTGGTATACCTACTGTAATCCCCTTCCTCATCTCCTCCCAATCCCACTCTCTCTCCCTCTTCTTCCCCTATGTCCCTTCCCTAGTCCACTGCCACAGACCGGCCCAGTCGGGCTCCAGTCGTCCGCAGGAGAACAAGGCTTTGGACAGGAAGACACGGTTTCGGCGAAGAATTGACAGACAGAGACACCTTGATGGTTTTGACTCTGCTGCAACTTTACTGAAATCAAGCTAGTATTTTTATAATGATTCCACAAAAGGCACCTTAAAATTGTCATACTTCCCAAGACTTTTACCAAAAATACAAAGTTTACATTTTAACTCAAAATGCAGTCAAACATAAAGCAGTGCCCACAAGAAATCTTGGCCTAAAAACTTTTTGATCAGAGCAAACAAAGAAAAAGAAACCTCAAATGCAGTTTCATTATTGCTAACCAGTGAAGAGGAAAGTCAGGAGCTAAGTCAGATGCCTGCCAAAGTCTTTCCCTGTATCAAAATCTAACTACACCTTTGTTAACCATCCTCCCATATGTCCTGCTAAAGATTTATGATCTTCCTTAGAAACAAGGCACTGAAGGGAGGGGAAACTCCCGCCAGCTCCACCTCTCATGCTATTATTTTAAGAAGGAGCCTATTATTTTTTTACTATTCTTAATGCCTATTAATACGAAATCTAATTTATTACTTTTCTTAAACTTATTTCTTTTACATTTTATTTTTATTAAAGCCTTTAACAATCTACTAATAATAAATTTCTTTATAAAATTAGTTGTGCTGTTTCAGGAGTCACAGAGAAAGATCAAAGAATTCATTAATCCAGCCCCAGAGCCACAACTGAAAAAGCTTAGAAATCTCAGAATACGTCTCTTTGTCAAGTGGGATGAGTCTACCAGGGACCTTCCAGGGGGCGAATTTCCAGGGAAAGCATATCCCCCTCCCTGTAGCTTATGCTACTATGGCGACACTGGCATAGATGTTACAGTCCACTGATAGGGGAGGACCACCTCCCCTGCTATCCGACCCTAGCCAATCAGGTCTCATCAGGACTGGCTGCACTGTCTTCCTCTGTGGCCTGACAAGACAGCACTCCCCAGGAGAAGGTGATCAAAGAGCCAGCCACTGAGTTCATGTCAGAGACAGCCCCTGCTCCCCTTACTAGGGAACCCACTTGGAGACTGAGCAGCCTATGGGCTTCCTCTGAGCAGGAGTTCTAGATCCTCTCCAGGCATGCTCCTTGCTTGGAGTATGGGTCTTTGCAGCCCCTCCCCCCCCCCAGGTTGTTTGGTTCTGTTGGTATCCTTTCGGAGTTCCTGTCCCTTCCAGGTCTTTTATCTCCCTCTTCATCCATAACATTTCTGGCACTGTGCCCAAGGTTGGCTATGAGTCTCAGTATCTCCTTCCATATCTTGGTGGGTAGAGTCTTTCAGGAAATAGTCACGTTGCCATAAGAAACATGTTAATTTGAAGGTGTGAACTGAAGAGAAGTGTCAAGTTAAAGTATGAAAACAAAAAGTTTCCATTTGTTGAGGTTTAAGTTAAGATCCCTACTCTAAGGAAACATCTCCCTCAAAAAGCTGTTAATAAGATTTTAGGTCCTCAGCCTCCCCTGAAGCTTTACTTTGCTTTACTTTGTCTCATGTGGCCTCCTGTGTTTTTCTTAGTCACTAGATCATCACACTGTGCTGTCCATGGTGATTCAGAAGTCTTTGCTTTTCTTAATTTTATTTTTCATTTTCATGTTTCCATTTCGTTCAATGCACAAAACTTTCTTCTTAGTGGTATCCTGACACTACCACAGTTACTACTCCTTGGAACACTTTCATCAAAGCTTCACTTTCTACACGAAGAATATTTTGGTGTTCTGTTTGTTTGCTTTTGTTTTGTGTTTTTGAGACAGGATCTCTCTGTGTAGCCTTGACTGTCCTGGACTCACTCTGTAGGCCAGGCTGGCCTTGAACTCACTTGAACCATTGCCACTGCCTCCCTGAGTGCTGGGAATACAGGCGTGTGCCACCATGCCCAGCTCACCAAGAATTTGTTAAAGTAGTTAAGATTCAGGGAAATTTACTACCCCATCCCTCAACTTATTTCACTTATTTAATAATGTCTTTACCCATATTTTATCTGAAAAATAAAAATCCACACAACACAGAAAACATGCCATTAGGTAATCCTCATACTTTTTCTTTTTGGATAATTGAGTAATAGACTTACAATAGCAGGCTCATAAAACTTAGACATATGTTCATGATTTATAATTATAAACACAATGGAAAATGAAATAGAAAGAGCTGTGGAAGCTAAACAAAAAGCATGATTCTGTTGCTAAATGGGTGTGTATAAACGCCTGGACCATGCCAATATCTTTCATCATCCATGTCATCTACAAAATTCTGGAGAGAAATAAAATGAAATAAAAGTCTATTAGCACATGTTTTAAAAGTTTTATTGCTATATTTTGCCAACTCTATTTGATATTCAAAAGTCTCTGTCTCTGCCCCCCCTCTGTTTATGGATGTGTGTGTCCATATTTATATGTAGACATATGTTCACTATTATAATCTCCCTAGAAATTTCAGTGTTGTGTGTGTCCATATTTACATGTTTGCCTACTATAATCTCCCTAGACAATTCAGTATTTCAACCACTGTGTTTACAAGAGACTACAAGTCAATGGTCATAGAAAAGTAGGAAATTACATAAAGATTTAATTCTTAAATGAAAATGCTTTTGGTAGAATTAAGTATAATGAAGCACACACATAAAAGATTGACATGTATAAATTTATTTTGGTTAGCATTGTCACTCAAAATAATAATTGATACTAATAAGATTGTTCATGTACTGACATATTTTTATCAAAATTTATACATTTCTATGTACTTTCATGTGAAATCATATGTTAATATGCAGCTAAAGTAGTCTACTTTTCGCACTCAGCAATCTTGAGAAATGTTTTTTTGCTGACAGAGCATTTTCTTAAGCTCCGATTACTATTCGCAAGACAGCAAAGGAAGGTAAAGAACTGTTCTGGAAAAACTGTGGAAAGTCACTTTTTTTCCTATATGTGAATATGCTACAAATGAGGATTCTGCTGCCATCTCTATTCATCTTCACGACTATTATTCAAGATCCATCATCTTGAACATATAAATTTTATTTCAGTAATGGGAGATATGAGCCAAAAGAACATTTAACTAACTTCCAAAACTGAGTAGGAAATTTGATTTTGTTTAGGAAGAAAAGCATCGGGTGAAAGAGAACAACTGTAATAGTAAACCTGGAAGGACAATATGCTTTGACAGTCATTTGTAATGTTTTCTGCTTCTAATTTTTTTGATCAAAATCAAAAAAGTGATAGCAATTCAAAATTATGGCCTAACCTCCCTATAATGTTCAAGGCTACATAAGTCATCCCAGATCCACATTTATGGCTCCCCTATAACTCCACAAAAAAAAAAAAAAAAAAAAAAAAAATCTGCAACATCCTTTTTCTAGTATACTTAACAGGTCACATCTTCAAGGTAGTTTCACATTAATTCATGATTATACAAACAGAAATAGATCCTAAGAAATCACAAAATGAAGTTCTGATCGGCTATTAAAAAATCATGCTAGCTATTGATCTGGTGGTTAAGCATAAAGGAGCTGAAGGGAGGGTAATTCCTGCTGTTTAACCAGTCATGTGGCTGCAAGTGAAAGGTCAAGAGGCTGATCAAGGGCATGGTGCTGGCGCTGGCTCAAATACGATGGCAGACTTCTGCTGGCAGATCCCCACAGTGGTATATGATGTCATACGATGAGAGGCAGAGATCGTGGTCTCCATGCCTACACGGCTGGTTTCTTTTCCTCTGAGAGCTCTTTGCATTTAAGAATGCTGAGTTACAATACAAAGTGACCTACATTCACAACTTTTCCAAGGAATGGTGAAATGTTCAATTTAGTTTTTTTTTTTCAGACTGCATTAGCATAGATATTTCTCATAAATTTAACTTTGAGAGGAAAATAAGAAGTTTCCCTGGTTACTTTTCCTAGTGTTTTGACCAGTGAAATCATCTATTTGCTTAGTAACATTGTATGCACAAAGATAAAGGACAGAAAGGAGGAAAAGTTCATGAAGCTGACATTGTTTACATCCTAATGCGGTTCCTGGATAAATTTAGGTATTAATGGAATTTTATTGTCAACCATATTACAGGTTAATTAGCTTCATCATTGTCTTCTTGATGATGAAATGATGCTGTGAAGCTGAGGTATTTATCAAACTCAGAATAGCAGCGACTGACTTAAGAACCAAGTCCTCTCTGGGTTGTGCGGTTTATACTGTATGGCCATGGGTGGTTAGAACAGAATACAAGACAACAAAAAGTTTCTCTGACCTTTTACTTCCTCATAAAGAACACGAAGCCAAAAAATGTTCAATGTTTGGCATGTGTGATAGCTTCAATGTAAGTGTCCTCCATAGGCCCATAAGAACACTTGTCACTATTAGGAGGTATGGCCTTGCTGAAGTAGGTGTGGCCTTATTGGATGAAGTACATCACTGTGGGATTGACTTGAAGGTCTCATCTGCTCCAGCTACACCCAGTGAGGCACACAGCCTTCTTCTGCTTCCTGAAGATCAAGGTCAAGAACCCTTAGCTCCTTCTCTAGCACCATGTCTGCCTACATGCTGTTATGATTGCCTCCGTGGTGATAATGGACTAATTCTCTAAGACTGTAAGCTAGCCCCAATTAAGTGTTTTCCTCTATAAGTGTTGTTGTGGTCATTTTATCTCTTCACAGCAATAGAAACCCCAACTAAGAAGTACGTAAAAACAGCCATTCTCTACAACTGTTAATTCATTGGTCAGGTATGATGTGTGGATAATTGAACAAAGCTTGCAGAAAGTGTTTCACTGCCACATAAAAAAGGTCAATCATACAACATTATCTTATTGTCTATGTTGATCTTCAGACAAATGAAACAAATGCAATTTTCAACACTTTCAGGGAGTTAAATACCAATCCTTCTGATTCCGAATCTTATTTTTGTACAATGTTATTTAGAAAGATGTATCAAATGTTGAGAAAAAATGTTTTATTAAAACTCTTACTAAAACAAATGCTCAGAGACTTTAAAATGTCATCACTGTAATGAATGCTTTGGGTCTGATTGTAACAACTGCTCAGGAAGATGTTCATCTTCTCACTGTGTCCTCCTATCTAAGCCAACAATTGTGTAAACTCTTTGGAGTAGAAAAAAAATGGGGGGAAGAAAAAAATAAGTCTCTCTTTGACTGACCCCTGCTCTAAACAAGAATTCTTTTGCATAATTTAAGAGAGAACCTCTAGCACAGGCTGGCTTCCAACTTGTTATGTATCCAAGAGTGTCCTTCAACTTCTGATGTACTGTGATTTCAATTATTTGCTATCACACCACACTTTGGCTTAAGAAATGCTGGGGATTAAAGCCAGGACCTGGGCAAACACTCTACCTCTGAACTTCATCTCAACTCCTGCTGGATAGCTCTTATATTGGTTTTATTTCATAGACATATTTTATTTGTTGTAGACAAGTTAAACTATAATCCTATTTTCTATTGAGAATTTATTTGAAAAGTGACAAAAATTATAGGTGAGTAGAAATGCCACTGTTCTTAAAAATTCTTTGTACATTTTAAAAATACTGAGCAATGTGACTAGGTCCTGCTAGAGCTGTCTACCTGTATGAAATATTACTGAAGGTGTGCAGCATATTGAAACTATTACTTCCTAGAATGTGTGAGAGCCAAACTTTTTTTTTTCTGTACCACAATGATGTTTTGTTTTTTATTCAAATTAATGTGGAGAAATGTTTTATCCAGAGTCCTAGAAAGATATAAAATTTTCTGATCTTACAAATTATTTGAGACAAAATGATATTTAAATGTACTAAGCTAAAGGATTTGGGCAGACTAAAATAAATTTGTATATAAATCATAAAGGATATCCAACATGTAATTAAGGCCTTAATTAATTTTTTTCTACTCAGAAGAGTAAAACTTCTGTTTGTTTGTTTGTTTGTTTGTTTGAAACAGGCTCTGACTATGTAGCCTTGTCTAGCCTGTAACTCACTGTGTAGCCCAGGCTGGCCTGAAATTCACGGAGATCAACCTGCTTCTGACTCCAGAGTGCTGTAATTAAGACATATGTTGGCATGCTTGCTATAATACACTTCTTACATTTTCTGATGTACTTTTAAACCATTACACATATTGCATTAATAACTGTTCATTCTTGGCTCTTAGGCACTGCATACACTGAGCTTATTTCTCTTTTGTTTTATCTGTTTAGCTTGGTATTGACATAGAATATATTCTCAATAAATAGATATATTTTTAAATAGATAATAGTATTTAATAGCCTGATTTTTCCTGAAAAATACATTTTCAAATCTCTAAGAGATTAAATGCAACTTAAATTTCAAAGCAGTAAACATATTATGGTTAGCTCTAACCACATTAAATATATCTGGCTGTAAATTGCTTTGCTAGTATATAATAAGAGGTCTAATTTTCACTATGTTTTTTCTAATTATCTCAGAAAACAATGTATCTCTTGCCTTGCCTAATACACACTGAAATGCTATGTTATAATAGAAACATTTTAGAAATATAAAAAATAAAAGTATAATGACAACCTTAATAGTGTAAATTTATAACTAAATTCAATTACTAGCAATTAACTTATTTTTTTATAATTTCTCTCACATATGTGAAAAATTTAAAACACAAAAATTTCTAAACAGAGATATTTACCATTCAAATGTGTGGTCTGCAAACTATTTTTCATGAGATAAAAGTTCTGGCCTCCATGAAATATTTACGTATGCCTATCATTAATTTATATGAATGTGTTGCTTTTGCAAGTAAAATTGTCATTTCTTAGAGAGTGGCTGTGATTTGTCACATGCTGAGCACAGAAATGGAATGTTGGAAAATTATTCTCTGCTCCCAGAAAAACAAAGCCTCGAAACAGCTCTAAAACTTGAAACTGGTGCAGCTAGATTCCAGCATTTTGGAGCTTCACTTATTATACGAAGGGCTGAAGTAATGTTTGCTTATTAAAATATTCCCCCCATGTGCAGGTTGTCAATAGCCATTACAAGACATAGCAGTAACACTTCTAAGAAGCAGTAATGAACACCAAAAACCCAAGTAACCCAATTAAAAAATGGGTGCAGAGCTAAACAGAGAATTCGCAATAGAGAAATACTGAGTGGCAGAAAAACACTTAAAGAAATGCTCAGCATCCTTAATCATCAGGAGATGCAAATAAAAACGACCCTGAGAATTCACCTCACACCGATCAGAATAGCTAAGATCAAAAACTCAAGTGACAACACATGCTCTCGTGATTTAATCACAAAAAACTACACATTGAACTAAAGAAATTATTGACAAATTATTTAGAGATATTTAGTTAAAAAGAGAGACTACACATTCACATGTGGGTTTTTTTTAATATAGAGCTTTTTTAATAAGAAAGCTTCACTCATTATGAGCATATTTTGAGACACTCTTTCTGTGAACTCTGAAGTATTCTCTGAAGTTCTCTTAGATACAGGGTCTCTGGACTATTTTATCTCTCAGAGGTTTATTTGTTTGTTTGTTTTACCAGAATATTTTTGTAAAATAAAATGTAGTGTCAACTCTGGGCACAGAGATCAGTCAAACTGCAGATCCACCTTTGCCCATTCTCCAAATCCGTCCCCACTGCCCCATCCTATCTCTGAAGCAGAACGCCTGCCGAAATCCCCTTTCCCTCTGCACCTACCTCTCCAAGATCACACAGATCTTTCCCTCCATCCTGCCTTCTCCATACATATCACACTGTATCTTTCTGTATCATCCGGCATTCCCAGGGAGCCCACTGGCTAAACCTGCCAAAGAAGCAAGTGGAGAAGCAAAGCAGGTAGCCAAGCTTCAGATTTCATTCTCCCTCCCCTTGCCCAAATCCAACCCCCAGTGTCACCCTCAGCTTTGTAGCATTCTGTTATGCCACTTTCCTACCCCCATTGGGCTCTACACTCCTTCCCGGTGACTAAACAGATCCTGGTGGAACATGTTTTTCTCTTTCCTGTGTACCACCTTAACCCCAACAACCAATCTACATTACCAAGCACCAGCTCCCTATATAAAGAAATCTACTTTACCCAGAACCTCCACTGGCCACACCAACCTCAGTCCCAGAAGAATTTCCTGCCAAATAACACATAGACACCACTCTCTCCCACAAAGCACAGAGGAAAAGAGAAACAAAAAAACAAAACAGATCTTAGAACACTTAACCCTAGCCAAGGTGCTTCCATCAAATCCCTCCCATCAGGGCTTCCAAGAATGTAAGAGCCACAGCGGATGCAGGTCACTACGGAAACAAGGTGCTCTAAATTGACAGGGTCAACACACATGTGAACTCAAAGTGACCACTGCAACACGTAGGCACAGTCTGCATGCGTCTGCACCAGGTGGGATCCTAAAGCAGAAAGGAGTGAACATGTGCCCTCAGACTTCAGATAGGAACAATATCCAACTGACAATCATTTGGAAATGAAAATTTAGGTTTCTTTAAAGGGATCATACGCAGGAAATAAACTACTCTTAAGAGCAGGCCACATGCTCAGCAGTAGACAGCCAACAGAAAATGAACTCTATCATATTTTGGAGAATCTTTTTTCTCACTATGCCATGTCGGAGCTTTTCCTTTCATGAGAAAAGAATTTTTTTATTTAACTTTTATTAATTACACTTTATTCATTTTGTATCCCCCCATAACCCCCTCCCTCCTCCCCTCCCGGTCCCACTCTCCCCCCTCCTTTCTGCATGCATGCTCCTCCCCATGTCCACTGATTGGGGAGGTTCTCCTCTCCTTCTTTCTGATCTTAGTCTATCTGTTCTCATCAGAAGTGGCTGCATTGTCAGGGTTCTAGGTTATCTCCATGAATAGTCCTTGGTTGGAGTCTGAGTCTCTGGGAAGTTCCCTGTGTTCAAATTTTCTTGTTCTGTTGCTCTCCTTGTGGAGTTCCTGTCCTCTCCAGCTCTTACTATTTCCCACTTCTTACATAAAATTCCATTTACTCTGCCCGACAGGTGGCCATCAGGCTCAGCATCTGCTTTCACAGTCTGCATGGCAGAGGCTCTCAGAGGCCCTCTGTGGCTTTTACCGACTCCACATCTACAATGGCTGAGACACACTTAAAAGAAATATGCAACATTCTTGAGCCATGCAGGGAAATGCAAATCAAAACAACTTTGAGATTCCATCTTATACCTGGCAGAATAACTAAGACAAGTAACACAAGTGACAGCCCATGCTGGCAAGATTATGGAACAAGGGGAATACTCCTCCATTGCAGGTGGGTGTGTAAAATGTGCCATTACTTTTAAAATCAATATGACAGTTCCTCAGAAAATTGACAATCAATTTATCTCAAGGTCCAGCTATAGCACTCTTGGTTGTATTCCCAAAGCATGTGCTATCCTACCACAAGGATGCTTAACCGTATTCTTTTCAGCTTTATTTATAATTAACAGAAAAACAAACCTGATGACCCTCAACTGAAGAACTGATAAAGCAAATGTGGTGCAAAAGATGCCACTTCAGGCTTCATATCCCCCACTACAAGGGCTCTTCACTGGGGTCACTCTCACAGAGTCCGGGACATTTCCATGGCACTAGGTATCTGAGTCACCCCCAAAATGCCTCTCATGTCCAGTAGTCTCTCCCAGTAATCTCTCCCTCTTAGTTCCTTCCTCTGACTTGATCCCTGCTGTTCCCATCCTCTTCTGTCCATACTGCTTCTTCCCATGGAGATCCATGCATCTCTCCTTGAGCCCTCTTTGTTACTTAGCCCCTCTGGGCCTGTGGTTTGGAGCTTGATTATCCCTAACTTTACAGATAATATCAACTTATAAGTGAATACATATCATGCTTGTCTTTCAGGGTCTGTGTTATATCACTCAACATGAATTTTTTTTCTAGTTCCATCCATTTGCCTTTAAATTTCTTCTTTTTTTGTAAATTTCTTAAAGTTAATTTTACATTTTTTCTTTATTAATTGTACTTTATTCACATTGTATCCTCCCTGTTGTTCTCTCCTTCCTCCTGTCCCAAGTCCCAATCCCTCCCTTCCTCCACCCTCTGCATGCATGCCCCTCCCCAAGTCCACTGATAGGGGAGGACTTCTTTTCCTTCCTTCTGATCCTAGTCAATTAGGTCTCATCAGGAGTGGCTGCTTTGTCTTCTTCTGTGGCCTGGTAATGCTGCTTCCCCCTCAAGGGGAGGTAATTAAAGAGCAGGCCAATCAGTTCATGTCAGAGACAGTCCCTGTTCCTATGACAATGGAACCCACTTGGATACTGAACTGCCATGGGCTACATCTGTGCATAGTCCTTGGTTGGAATAGCGGTCTCAGGAAAGACCCCTGTGCTCAGATATTTTGGATCTGTTGCTCTCCTTGTGGAGTTCCTGTCCTCTCCAGATCTTAATGTTTCCCACTTCTTTCATAAGATTCCCTGCACTCTGCCCAAAGGTTGCCCATAAGTCTCAGTATCTACATTGATAGTCTGCAGGGCAGAGCTTTTCAGAGGTCCTTTGTGTCAGGCTCCTGACTTGTCTCCTCTTTTCTCCTCCTTCTGATGTCCAGCCTCTTTGCCTTTCTGGATAAGAATTGAGCATTTTATCAGGAGTACTCCCTCTTGATTAGTTTCTTTAGGTTTACAGATTTTAGTAGGTTTATCCTATATTATATGTCTATATGAGTGAGTATATACTGTGTGTGTCTTTCTGCTTCTGGGATAGCTCACTCAGGACGATCTTTTCCAGATCCCACCATTTACCTGCAAATTTCATGATTTCTTTGTTTTTTATTGCTGAGTAATATTCCATTGTGTAGATATATCACAATTTGTGCATCCATTCCTCCACTGAGGGGCATCTGGGCTGTTTCCAGCTTCTGGCTATTACAAATAAGGCTGCTACAAACATGGTTGAGCAAATGTCCTTATTGTGTACTTGAGAATCTTTTGGATATATTTAAATTTCATTGTGTTATTTTTTTAATTACTGTGTAAGTTAACCACATTTTCTTTATTCATTCTTTGGTTGAGGGAGTTTTTAGTTTTTTCCACTTTCTGGTCATTAGGAGGAAAACTGCTATGAACATAGTTGAGTAAGTGTCCTTGCCAATCCAGCCATAAAGTCCTCAACCTGGAATTTGTCCTGCTTGCAAGACATGCTGGAGTATAGGTGACACAGAACTTCTGGGCATAACCAACCAATGTCTGATTTGTCTTGAAGCTTGGGTAACCAAGAACCAGAGACTTGATAGCCCAGAGATCTAGGGGATGTGAGGTAAGAAGGAAACGGGAGGAGTAGCGGGAGGGAAAACTATAATCAGGATATACTGTATGCGAAAACAAACTATTTTCAATTAGGGAGAATGGAAAGAAGAATCATATTATTTTTATTTTATAATATCAAATTTTCTTCTTTTTCTTTCTTTTTTCCCCACACAGGTCGTTTGGGTATATGTTATGGCTTCCAGTTTAGTGTTTTTGTGGAATTGCTGAGTTTGAGCAGGGGTGAGTCTTTGTATCTACAGCTGTTTCTACTGGCTTTTGGGAGGGGGAATCTTTTCCTTTTTCTTCTGTTTTTGTTTATTTGTTTGTTTGTCTTGTGCTATTACAGTATGTTAGTTTTGGTTTTATCTTCATATTATATTATGTTGTATATAGTATATCATATTATTTTATTAGTCTAGAATGGCTTCACTAGCCTTCAGTCCTAGCACCAAGCAGACAGAAGAGGGCATATCTCTGTAAGTTTGAGGTCAGCCTGATCTATATAGTGATTTCCAGGACAGCCAGGGTTACATTGAGAGACCATGTCTTAAAATTTTTAATTAACTCATTAATTAAATATCATTTAAATATATAAAACCCTCTCCAAACTAATAAGAATGTGTTTTGTGTTCGAAAGGAAAAATATTTGCTTTATGCCTTTAAGTTTTAGAAGACAGTAAAAATACTCCCTCTCTTGCATCTTTCTTTATGATTAATAAATATATACACATGTGTCTATGTTTATTAATCATATATTATATGTATATCAATTATATATTAAAGATTTGAAATTTCAGTCTCTGTCCCTGCAACTGAAAATCTTCAGACAAAACACAAAAACAAAACCCTCCTTAACCACACTAACAGAAGTGACTTTGACTTGACATATTTTGTCCTTGTGTTTTAGAGACACTAGGGGAAAAATACACTTTCTTATGTATGACAGCTATGTGTTATCTAGTCTTTTTGTATGAAAATAGGATTCTTAAAAATATTCTTTTGGGATATGGGAATTCAGACAGAATGTAGCACATCACATTTCCAGGAAACAAAATTAGGAAATTTAAAGAGAAAGCAAATAATACTCCTAAGAACAAATCAGTTAAAAAGTAATTTGACATTACTGAATGTCAGCATGTGAGTCTGTGAAATGAAAGATGAAACACAACAAAAGTAAAGAATTAAAATTCTACCATGCTGTCTCTGCCTACTTGCTTGCCCATGAAGTGTATTTATTGCCTTTAGAAGATTCAATTCATAACAAAAATGAATTTTAACAGAAAGCAACCTGACTGCAAATCATACACACACACACACACACACACACACACACTCAGGAATGCATGCATACCAGCACACAGGCATACACACAAATGCATATTATTCAGTGTCTTGAGAGGAGACAATCTATACAGACATAATCTGTATGCTTAGATGTAATCATTTTGCTTGTTCTAGTTTCCACAAGTCATTTATGTTTATCAAATATTTCAGGAAGCAGTTTAAATTCTTTTTACATTTAACTATTGATTTTTTTTTTATGTATTTGTTGGGGACGTGGTGCATGTCACAGTACAAATTTGTAGAAGCAAGAGAGCAGCATGCATTGTCTCCTCATGGCGTGTAAGTTATAGATTCAAGTTTGGGAGAAAGTACCTTATGTCTTCCTCCGATGTAAACAAATAACTGAAATCTATTCACGTCTAGAGGTCATGTTGCATGAACTAGACCCACACACAGAAGGACAAATGTTCTACGTTCTCACATAGAAGCGGAACTACTGATCACATAGAAGTTGAAGTTAGAACAGTGTTTCCCGGAGACGGGCGACCACAGGAATGAAAGGGAAATGTGGGTCAGTTCATTACAATGAGAGGTCCGGTGCCCTGTCGCTCAGGAGAGTGATGTACTGACAGCAGGGCATCGCCTCCTAGAATGCCGCAGCGGTTTGTGATGCTCCCTGCCACTCCGTCACCACTTGGGTCAAAGACCAAAATTAAACTCAAACTTTCTACTTTGGTACTTAAAACACAGTTATGACTCCTTGCTTTTTTTCAAGATTGGCCGGGATGACAATGATGATGATGTACAAAGATGATGTGTTTAAATTTGAAAGTGTTAAATGTGTTAAAATCTTGAAAGATTTCTTGTTTTTTTTTTCCAATTGTATATCCTGCTACTAATAATACTTCCTAGTGCCTTATAGTTTTCAAAATTGAAATTGTCTTTGATTCTGAATATATTTATTAGTGTCAACATTTTCTGTAAATTATAAATTGTCCTCATTTCTACGAAGATTAAGAGCTAAATCTAGAACAATAATTTAGAATCATAGATCTTTTTATCTGCTGAGCCGACTAACCAGACTTCAATTATCAAAATTATATGGTTCTCCTGGTGTCCTTGACACCTCTGGCTCCTACAGTCTTTTGTTCCTTCCCCTTTTCTGCAGAATTCTCTGAGGTCTGCCTAATATCTGGCTGTGATTCTCAGTACATGCTCCCATCAGGTGCTGAAGAAAGCCTCCCTGCTACAATTAGGATAAGCACCAATCCTATGAGAATATCCTATCAGAATATCTTTATAAATCATTTCATAATTTTTTGTTATTTCTGTGTGGTTCTACCCTAGGTCTCTGGGCTTCCTGGTCCTAGAAATCTAGGCAGTGCATGGCATGGACTCCTTTTCATGGTGTGGGCCTCAGGTTAGACCAGTGGCAGTTTGACCATTCCCATAAGCCTGAGCCATCTCTGCCCCAGCGTATCTTGCAGGCAGGGAAGGTTGTAGGTCTTAGATTTATGGCTGGGACTGTGAGCCTGTCCTGTTTTTAGAAGATGGCTTGTTCAAGCTCCACAGCCTCCGTTACTAGGTGGCCTTGCTACAGCCATTCCCATAGGTCCTGGCAGGTTCCTACTGTAGTAGGTTTTTATACCACCCCTTCAATGACCACCTACCTCTTCCTGTACTCTCCTTTTTCTTCCTTCCCCTCCATACCCGATCCTTCCTGTTTCCATCCCCACCCATCTCCAGCCTACTCATAAAATCTATTCTGTCCCCTTCCCACAGAGGTGCATGTGTTCATCCTAGGCCTCTCCTCTTTAGCTAACTTCTCTGTATCTGTAGATTGCAGTGCAATTACCCTTTACTTAACAGCTAAAATAAACCTGAAAGTGAATGCATATCATATTTGCCCTCAGAGTCAACTAATCCAGGCTAATAGGGGCTTACAGAGACAAAACTGGCATGTCCAGAGCCTGGATGGGTCTACAGCAGGTCCTCTGCATGCATTCTGTGGTTCTTTAGTTTCATAACATTTGTGGATTTCTAACAATGGGAGTTAGGGGTGTGTCTGACTCTTTTGGCGTCTCATGGTAATAATTTCCTCTTACTTTATTGCCTCTTCCAGCCTTGATATGAGGGTAAATGTCTAATTTTATTGCAACTTGTTCTGCTGAGTTTGGTTGATATCATGAAAGGCCTGCTGTTTTATAAAAGGCAAGAGAGGAGCAGAGGATCTGGGAGAGAGTGGAGTGGAGGATCTGGGAGAAAGAGAGGAAAGGAAGGAAGACTGTGGTCAGGATATATTGTATGAAGGAAGAACAAATAAAAGAAAATATAAGGTTGATACACTTTAGACTTATAGGACAATATATATTTCTCATCTGCAAAGAAATATAATTGTAGAAGTACCTAAGTCAGATCTGAGAAGATGGCTTATTATAAAAAGTCACTTGATGCCAAACCTGAAAACCAGAGTTCTATCCTTGGGGCCTACATTCTAGATGGAAAGAACTGACTCCCACATAAAAAAAATCTTATCTCCACCATCATTTCACAGTATGTATGCTCCCATCCCCTCAAGAGTACCTAGGTCAATTTAAATAAAAATTAATTATCTATGTTTTACTTTCAGAATGTTTCAGAACTACAACTAATTGTGAGACATGATTCTACAATATTCTCTTTTCTTATGTTGTCATTGAGTTCTCCTGCCTGCACAGTCAGTGGCAGAACAAGAGTTCCAGATGTAATTTTAGTTTTCTCATTGTCTGATTCAAAGACAGAAATCATCTTTCAGAAGGAAAACATTTTTAAGTGAGTAAAATTTTGAAAATGAACCATTTTATGATAGTAGAAGTGCCAATACTTTGTACATCTGCATTCATTTTTAAACCCTAGCTCATTCACCCACCTCTGGGGAAAAACAGAGCTATAAAACTATGTTCCTTAATGCATATCTGAGTCTTAATGCACGTCTCTGATGAATATTCTCCTGGGGATACTGAACCACTTACAAGGAGTCTCTGCTTGCTTATGTGTAAAAGTAGGTCAAGTTTCATCACAGACTGACAACTGCTGTTCAGTTGCCATTTTACTGATATACACAGAGCAATGTAATCTTTTGTGATTTTGGCAGCACTCAGAGCATTTCTCCTTTAAGTTTAAGTATACGAAGGGAAATTTCTATTCAGGAAAATAATAATCAGATCCAAAGTGGTAGAATGTTCCGACAACAGATCACAGCAACAAGATGATAGAAAGAAAACACCACACACAATAGTTCCTATCACAAAGAAGAAAATCATCTTTAACTTCCTCATCTTCTGCACGTTGTCAGAGACCCATTCTTCATGAGGTCAAAGAAAAGCATGTACTGCAGTGCAAAACTGCCTTTGGCCATCGTTCACCGTTTTGTAAACCTAGATTTCCATTTGCGATTTCAAATAAGATATCTCATCAAGGCCTTGTTGGCAAGCCTCTAGAAGTTTCCCATGAAAATGTGTGGAGGAAAATAGGAGTTTTCTTTAAAGTCCCTCCCTGACTTATCATTAACATCATTTAGTTTACTAATAAAAGGCAGCTGATTTTTCAATAGATAAAAAATTTGGAACATTCTAAAAGAAGACATATCATCCTCTTTTTTAGTTCTTTGTACGTGTGTTCTTGTGTGCAGGTTGGTGCATCTGAGTACGGGTGCCCGAGGGGATGAGAAGACAGGCTTCAGTGCCTGGACGCTGGAATTACAGCCGGTTGTAATACATCTGACTTGGATGCTGGTAGCCCAATTCTAGGCCTCTGAAAGCGTAGAAAGCATTTGGAATCTCTGAGGCACCTCTCAGGCCTTATAACTGGAGCTTTTAAGAGTGAGGAACTATAAGATCAAGGAAAAAAAAAAAGATGGAGTAGTATCTCTTGAAGGAAATTTTCTTCCAAAAGAGCCCTCTCTGATCTATGTGACTTTCCCAGAACTAATGGGCTATGCTTTGCAGCAGTTTCAAATATCCAAACCCAAAAGAGATGCATTTTCTTTGCCCAAAGAGACAGACTTCTGAGTTTGTTTAGTAAATTAAGTGCTAAAACCTATACAGAGACTGAGTACAGCCCTGTTTTATTGCACAGGCTGGATAGAAAGAAGAAAATGTTAGTTTAACCACTGACCTCTTCAGGAATTTATCAGCTGGGATAAGATAAATTGAATCCTCTCCCTGTTTCTCTACAGTTTCATTTCCTCTGCTTCCTTTAGTGTTTCTGTTTGACCTTCATTACTTAAGGAACTTTCAGAAGAATGATTTGTCAGCCAAGAGTGGAGAAGTGTGAGGAAGGAGTGTGAGATTGGGTTTAATCTCTGGACAGTTCAAAGCGGATAAAGAAACATGCTTCTAAGATAAAACCTACACTAATGCTTTTGTTTATACAATTCTTGAATAAAGCAACTACTAGGCATTTCAGTATGTTAAGACTAGGAAAAAGGAAATGTTCCAGGTACATTTGATCTGCAGTTGCCAACTCAGCATTAGTCACTTAGAAAATAGCTTAAATTTTCTATATTAATGAATGTATGATTTTCATATTTTAAAAAGTAAATAACTATTCTAAAATTTTGGAATATTGTATATTACCAGCTCTCCACTGGGTTCCCACATCTTATTTTCTCTCTCTTCCTACAATCACTACTACACATAAGTATTGGTGAATTTTTAGGTGACATATTTTGCAATACATACACAGATACACACATTTCACAAAGACACACACACACACAAACACATACATGAGCAGAAAAGAGTCAAAATAGTTGAGTTAATCTTAAAAATAAATTCAATCACTTCACACATCTGTGGAGTACTTTTCATTATAACAAGAATGATCCATGTTCCTGACATTATTGATCCTTAGGTTCCTTCATAATAATTCTGTGTATAATAGCCTTTATTATCCTTTTTCACATATGAAAACTAAGATCCCTCAGCTGTCAGTAAATTAGACAGTGAAGGGTCTCAGCTGTCAGTGAATTAGACAGTGAAGGGTCAGAGTTAACATTTGTTCATATCAAGATATCTCTCTCTCTAGAGAAAACTACACAGACTGGAACTGACTCATAGCCAGCCAGTATACAGCTTTGGTTTACAGAAGAAGACAGTAAATACACAAAAAATTTAGTCATCTTGATATTTCCCTGTCTGCAGTTCCAAAAGAGGAGCTCTTGGTATTGAAAGTTGGCATTTCTGACTTCAAGATTAACTGATTTTAGCAAATCATATTAGATTTTATGAAAAATCAAATTATCCACTCATAGACTGAAATCAGCTGGTACCACTGACTTGGCCCGAAGACAATCAATGTATAAAACAGTAAATTCTTTCTCCCACACTGTTGGAATTAAAATTATGACACTATTAGGCATTTTGATCTAATTCAACATTCAAGAATTCTGATAAATCTATTCTTTCTTTTGAAACGGAATGAATAAAATTCAGTCTGACTTTCTTTACATTGTAACTTGGTTTCAAAATATTTTTCAATATTCCCTGTGCATGTCATCCATTTAAAACCATACACAAGTTCAGTAAGGATATGTTTATAGCATCTTTCATGCTTTAGACATTCTGAGTACAAATATCTCTTGTTGAATTCAAATTTCAGCAGATCACTTCCCAATATCAATTTTGTTAGTGATAGAGTATATTCACATTCTTCTTAAGACTTAATATTCTATATCTAGGACATTGAACAATCAGGAAGGAGACTGCATTAACAGACATTAGGAGACTGAGTTATGTAGCTTGCTGGGGATTAGGCAGATACTAACAGGGCAGAAACCAGAATTTTCTAACTATCTGCTTTTGACAGCACAAGACCAATCTGGTCCCTGAACTCAGTCACTTTAGACCTGATATCACAGGCAGGTCTCTGTGCAAACTAAGGCAAGTCAACTGACCTCTCTCAAGTATCATTCATATAATGAGGTATTGGAGAAAGGTAGGGGCTTGAGTGAATATGATAAAACTACATTGTTTGAAATCATCAAAGAATCCATGATAAAATATATAGCTCCATAAAAATGTAAAGATCTGCAGGTTGCAGGAAAATATGGGCAAGTCGCAAAGCTTTCTTCAACCTAACCAGAGGAAATGATTGTAATAGCGATCAACACAAACCATTTCTAATATCCTTCCTTGTTCAAAATGCAGTCTACAGCTTGACTGTCAGGTCACCGCTCCATCCAATCTCTTAGCTTAAAAATGTCTAATCCTGATCTAGTTTTCAGAAAATATTCCATTAGATACACACAAATCCTGTATCTTTATGTAGGACTCTCTCCATGTCGTTAGTAATAACATCCCTCCAGAGCAAAGAATGAAAATGAACATAACATCTTACTCACCAGCTTCCCTAAATCTCCTTATACTAGGTACAGGGCCATTGGAATAAGAAACAAATCGCTATCAAGAGCTCAAATTTCTCCCCAGAAGACAGAAGGAATTACAGCACGTGCACATTAGTTTGTAAGTGGGTGCAAGATAAGCGTGTAACATCCACACACTGCATTTGTTATTTCCTCTTCCTGGTCTTTACAGTGACTGTGGAGAAGGCAGTGCCCCCGAACACAGAACACAGACAGAATCCATAGCCACTCTCCCCAACAGCATGGAAAAAGAGTAACGTGGAAAATTCACAGGATTCAAGTGAAAAGAACAACCTCTCCAAACATGAGTTTGAACTCTCTCTATCACTTCCCACGTTCAGATTCCAGGCCAGTAAGCCATGATTGGAGGGAAGGATGCCCAGGGGTACTGTGACATTTGAGAAGTACAGGCCACAGAGCAGCTCTTCAAAATAAATGTGTACAACAACTGGCAAAAGTTCAATCTGGGTTAAAATTTCTGTAGAAAAATTTCACCAAAATGTCATTTATGAGTTATTTTCTCAGTCTCTGAACTCTGTAGCAATGGAGATTCTGGCAATGTCAAAATAAGTACAGCTCTATCAGAAATTTAAAAGAGTACTTTCAATTACACAAATTCAGAAATCTCTATTTTAAATGAATATTGACCACAGAAAGTACTACTTTTCTGGTAGGTGGAAGTTTTCAAGAAATAATTTCATTGAAATGTTTTCTTTCCTATTCACTAATCTATATAATTTTCATTTTTCAAAATTGTAAAAAATAGCAAATACTTGATGTTGTTCATTGTTATAGTTGGTGAGGTTTACTTTGTAAATCCTATCTACTCGATATATTGAAGAGTATTCATGAGAAGTGTTTAAGTTCTGCTGTTCATTTTTGCTTCTTAGTCTGGTTTTCATAGTCTTACTGTGCTATTCCCACCATTACTCAAAAGCCCAAGAATATAGCATTTCCTAAGTAGCCAATAGAAAGTTTAATAAAGGCACAAACAAACATGTCCAGAATATCATACTGAATATCACATAGTTTGGCCAGGTACGCAGGTATCTGAATTAAAATGAAGTAGAAAAAATGCTTAAGAATAAAAAGCAGGATCAAGTGTCCATTTCTCTTACTTGATGATTAAAACTAAGTTATTATCCAAATCTCTGTATAGAACACAAAAGATAAACTACTGCAAGATTTATTTGAGAAACAAATAAATAATATTCCATGCATATTGGCAGATTACAGCTATGGAATCCAGAGTAGAACTTAAATATTACAAGTAAGTGTTGAGGCTATTTAATACATTCTTTTGATCCTAACATCAATATGTGCTTAATATAGACATAGACAATATAAAATAATATTTTGACTAATAAAGACACAAGTAATAAACTTCCCTTTTTATTATTTGATTACTTTCATGTGAAAAGTAGCTACCTGCTTTACGTGCATGTATACGCACCATGTGGTTGACTCTGACAGCTGAGGCCATGGGAGACTATGCCACCTGGAATGCAGTTATAGATGACTTTGAGTCTCCATGTGGGTCCTGGGACTTGAACACAGCTACTTCATAAGAGGATTGATGGGAAATGGAACTCATGGGATTCCATCTCTAACTGAGGAGCTATTGGCAGTTTAGAATATTAGCAGAATAGGGAATTATTCTTTATTAATGGGTGGTCACTGCTTGATTGGGTGTAATTCATTTGATGTCCCCGAACCTACTCATGAACATATGGACACTTGCTTGACTTGGTGGGTTACTTTTAAATGAGAGAAAAGGATACATAACATTGGGACATAGATATAATGGAGGAGATGCACAGGAACTAAAGGGGAATAGAGGAGGAAGATATGATTTTATTACATTGTCATTATATGTGAAATGCTCAAAATGTAAGTGTGTGTGTGCATACAATCCATGCGATCCAGTTTGTATTTAAGGCTACTATTTAAAGCTGATCACTTGGAATTCTACAATGTATAAGCGCACTTGCTCCTAGATAAAACAGATTCTCCTTTCCTATTACAATTTATTCACTTTGTATCCCAGTTGTAGCCCCACCCTAGTCCCTTCAAATCCCATCCTCCCTCCCTTTCTCCCTCACCTCCTCTCAGGTCCCTTCCTTAGTCTACTTATAGGGGAGGTCCTCCTCCCCTTCCATCTGACCCTAGCCTATTAGGTTTCATCAGGACTATCTCTTTGCCTCTGTGGCCTGGTAAGGCTGCTTCTTCCTTCAGGGGGAGGTGAACAAAGAGCCAGCCACTGAGTTCATGTCAGAAACAGACCCTGTTCCCCTTAGTAGGAGCCCATTTGGAGACTGAGCTGCCACAGGCTACATCTGTGCAGGGGTTCTAAGTTATCTCCATGGATAGTCCTTGGTTGGAGTATCAGTTTCAGAAAAGACCCCTGTACCCAGATTTTTTTGTTCTATTGGTCTCCTTACAGAGCTCCAGACACTTTCAGGTCTTTCTATCTCCTCCTTCTTTCATAAGATTCCCTGTACTCTGCCCAAAATTTGGCTATGATTCTCAGCAAAGGACAAATGTCAACCTTGTTCATAGCAGCTTTATGTAATAGCCAGAATTTGGAAAAAACAAACAAACAACTAGATGTCCCCTCAACTCTCTAATGGATACAGAAATTGTGGTACATTTACACAATGGAATAATACTCAGCAATTAAAAACAAGAAAATTATGAAATTTGCAAGTAAATGGTGGAAAATAGAAAAGATCATCCTGAGTGAGGTATCACAGAAGCAGAAAGACACACATGGTATATACTCACTTAAAAGTAGCCAACTGTTGGGCAGAGTGAATGGAATTTTATGTAAGAAGTGGGAAATAGTAAGAGCTGGAGAGGACAGGAACCCCACAAGGAGAGCAACAGAACAAGAAAATTTGAACACAGGGAACTTCCCAGAGACTCATACTCCAACCAAGAATTATTCATGGAGATAACCTAGAACCCCTTCACAGATGTAGCCCATGGCAGTTCAGTGTCCAAGTGGGTTACCTAGTAATGGGAAGAGGGACTGCCTCTGACATAATCTGATTGGCCTGCTCTTTGATCACCTCCCCCTGAGGGGGGAGCAGCTTTACCAGGCCACAGAAGAGGACAATGCAGCAACTTTTGATGAGAACTGATAGACTAAGATCAGAAAGGAGAGGAGAACTTCCCCTATCAGTGGACTTGGGGAGGGGCATGCATGCAGAAAGGAGATGGAGGGTGGGATCGGGAGGGGAGGAGGGAGGGGCTTATGGGGGGATACAAAATGAATAAAGTGTAATTAATAACAAATAAAAAAGTTTAAAAAGTAGATATTAGACATATAATATAGGATAATCATAATAAAATCTGTATACCTAAAGAAGCTAAGCAAGAAGGAGGACCCTGGGTAAGATGTTCAATCTTCATTCAGAAAGGCAAATGGTATACATAGGAAGGAGGTGAAAAATGGAACAAGACAGGATCCTACCACAGAGGACCTCTGAAAGACTCTACCCAGCAGGATATTAAAGCAGATGCTGATACTATCTTGATTTTCTAAACAGTAAAATTTAGAACATTGGAAGGCTTAGTTATGAAAGTGTTGATAGTCACTGAAATGTGTATTCTTTTCAGCATCCTTGGTCTACATGTCTTCTGAGCAGCAAACATTCATGACAGGAAATAATTGTCTTTGTTATAACAGAGTGGGATGAAAGCAAGATATTTCATTTCAGACATGATTCCTTACAAAATGGAAAAACTGAGAGAAGGTTCTAATTAAAAAGGGAAAAGGAAGGTCAATACAGAAGGAAAGAAAATGGAAAGACACAAACAATAGCAAGTATGTTTGATAAAGCTTCTAGTAAATGAATTGTTTTACACTTTTCTGAAATTATACATATATATGTATATATATGGTAAATCACAGGTATATATACGTGTGTGTGTGTGTGTGTGTCACTTCAGATGAAATTGCCCACATGAGTCATACAGTGACAAAGTCATACAGTGACAAAGCTTTCCATATGAGACATCAGAAACCTCAATGAAACTGTTGCACTTGAAAGTAAATGTCTTTTTTTGAAGACAACACACAGCAGACAGAGGAATCAAGTTATACCTTCCTTAATTCTATCTTTCATAGTACCAAAAGTTACTGAGTAAGCTGATAAGGGAGCAAAGTAATCAACGGCCCTATCCACCTGCTACACCAACTAAATACAATGATGCCCAAGATAACAAGACCCGCATACTGGTGTAATAATGGCACTTATAACTTGGTGATAACCAACATCTGTATAACTTGATCTAAAACACACTCATTAGAAAGGAAATCATGCCTAGTACGAGAAATCTAGCCAACGACTCAAGGCTAGTGAATCTATGGACCTCAGAAGATGACCTACTATACTATGCCCTTTCACTAAATAAACATGTTTCTGAACTATATACTGAAACTTATTCCTACAGTTACATGTAGCTTCTAGCCCATATAGACCATGACAGAAAACCCACAACAAGTCATAAAGCAGAGACCACTACATGCAAGGCTCAGGGTATATCTTGGAAGAGGAGATAAAGAAATTTGTTTTTTAATGATAAAACATCATTTTATCACATTTTAATTTTGATTTATTTTATTATTATCATTATTTATTTACTCCAATTAATTCAATTTGTATCCAGGATTTGCCCCCTCCCTCATGTCCTCCCAGTCCCACCCTCTGTCCCTCTTCTCTCCCTATGCCCCTTCCCTAGTCCACTAATAGTGGAGGCCCTACTCCCCTTCTTTTTGACCCTATCCTGTAAGGTCTCATCAGTACTGGTTGCATTGTCTTCCTCTGTGGTCTGGTAAGGTTGCACCCCCCAGGGGGAAGTGATTAAAGAGCCTGCCACTGAGTTTATGCCAGAGAAAATCCCTGTTCCCCCTCCTAGGGAACCACTTGGAGACTGACTCTATGGGCTACATCTAAGCTGGGGCTATAGGTCCTCCATGCATTGTCCTTGGTTGGGGTATCATTCTCTTCAAGGCCACCAGGGCTCAGTTTTTATGACTCTGTTGGTCTCCTTTTGGAGGTCCTGTCCCCTCCAGCTCTTTTTCTGCCTTCTTGCATAATGCCATGCCCTCTGCACAAAGTTTGGCTCTGAGTCTCAGCCTCTGCTTCAATACCTTCATCAGTAGAGTCTTTCAGAGGCCATCTGTAGTAGTCTTCTGTCCTGTTCCCTATCTTCTCCTACTTCCAACGTCTAATGATTTTGTCCTTCTGAATGAGGATTAAGCATCATCCCTAGGGTTTTCCTTGTTGTTTAGCTTCTTTATAATATCAATTTTAGTATGTTTATCCTATACTATGTGGCTAATATCCACTTGTGCTTGAGTATATACCACGTGAATCTTTCTGTTTCTGAGTTACCTCAGTGAAGATGATCTTTTCTAGTTCTCATTATTTGATTGTAAATTTCATGATTTCCTTGCTTTTAATAGTTGAGTAGTATTCCACTGTGGAAATATACCACAATTTATGTATCCATTCCTACGCTGAGGGACATCTAGGTTGTTGCCAGCTTCTGGTTATTATGAATAAAGCAGCTACAAACATGGTTGAGCAAATGCCCTTGTGTACTTGAGCATATTTTGGATATATGCCTAGGAGTTGTATAACTAGATATTAAGGTGGCACTATTCCTAATTGTCTGAGAAAGCACCAAATTTATTTCCAAAGTTGTTGTGCAAGTTGACATTCCCACCAGGAATGGAGGAAGGTTCCCCTTTCTCCACATCCTCTCAGCATGTGTTGTCACTTGAGTTTTTGATCTTAGCCATTCTGATGGGTGTAAGGTGAAATATCAGGTTCATTTGATTTGCATTTCCCTAATGGCTAATGACGTTGAGCATTTCTTTAAGTGTTTCTTTGGCATTCAGTATTCCTCTACTCAGAACACTGTTTAGTTCTGTACCCCATTGTTTAAATTGATTATTTGTTTTGTTGGTGTTTAACTTTTTAAGTTCTTTATATATTCTGGATATTAGCCCACTGTGAGACATAGGGTTAGTATAGATCCTTTCCCAGTCTGTAGGCTGTCATTTTGTTCTGTAGACAGTGTCCTTTGCTTTAAAGAAGCTTTTCAGTTTTATGAGATCCCATTTATTGATTGTTGATCTTAGAGCCTGTGCTTTTGGTCTACTATTCAGGAAGTTGTCTTCTGTGCTAATGAGTCCAAGGCTCTTCCCCACTTTCAGACCTATCTATTTTATGAACATTAATGCAAAAATTCTCAATAAAATACTTGCAAACTAAATCTAAGAACACATAAAAGATATCATCAACATGACCAAGTATGCTTCATTCCTGGCATGCTTGAGTGGTTTAATATACAGAAATCCATCAATGTAATCTACCACATTAAAAAAAAAAACAGAAGGAAAATAACCACATGATCATCTCCTGAGATGCTAAAAAAGCATATCACAAAATCCAACTGGTATTCATGTTTAAAGTTTTAGATAGATCAAGAATACAAGGCATATATCTAAACATAGTAAAGGCAATATGCAGCAAGCCTATAGCCACATCAAACTAAACAGAGAGAAACTTAAAATGAATCCCACTGAAATCAGGGACAATGAAAGGCTGCCCACTCTCTCCATACCTCTTCAACATAGTTCTTGAAGTACCAGCTAGAGCAATGAGATAAAGGCTAACAAAAGGATACAAATCAGAAAGAGAGAAGTCAAAGTATCACTATTTGCAGATGATATGATAGTAAGCATGAGGGACCTCAAAAATTCTACCAGAGATGCTTCAGCTGATAAACGCCTTCAGGAAAGTGGCTGAATACAAAATTAACTCAAAAAAAAAAAATCAGTAGCCCTCCTGTATTCAAAAGACAAAAGGGCTGAGAAAGATATTGGGGAAACAACACCCTTACAATAGCCACAAATAACATAAAGTACCTGGATGTGACCCTAACCAAGCATGTGAAAGACTGAAAAAAACTTTCAATATCTGAAGAAAGAAATTGAAGAAGATATTAGAAGATGGAAAGATCTCCTAGAAGATGGAAAGATCTCCTATGCTCATGCATTTGTAGGATTAATATAATGGAAATGGCCATCATACCAAAAGCAATCTACAGATTCAGTGCAATTCCCATCAAAATACCAACACAGTTCCTTACAGAACTTGGAAGAATAATTCTCAATTTCATATGGAAAAACAAAAAACCCAGAATAGCTAAAACAATCATGTGCAACAACAGACCTACTGGAGGTATCTCTATCCCAGATCTCAAACTGTATTATAGAGAACCAGTAATAAAAACTGCATGGTACTGGCATAGAAACAGAATGGTTGATCAATGGAATTAAATTGAAGACTGAGAAATAAACCCCATAAGCCAATTGATACTTGATTTTTGACAAAGAAGCCAAAACAATACAATGAAAAAGAGAGAGCATCTTCAACAAATGGCTCTGGTTTAAATGGATGTCTACACGGAGAAAAATGCAAATAGATCTATATTTATTACCCTGCACAAAACTAAAGTATAAGTGGATCAAAGACCTCGATATAAAACCAGACACTAAACATGTTAGAAGAGATAGAGATATTTTAATAGCTAAAGAGCCATGTGAGTCTCTTGGAAAATTGTATATCCTAGAAATGACAAAGTAGCTATAACCATGATATCTTATCAATATTATTTTCTACACAAGTCCTGAACAACAATAATATCAATAAATATGCTACCACTGAAGGAGTAAACATCACGAGGTCCCAGCTCTACACTAAGGACTATAAGTATTTAATGACTGCTGAGAAAGGGAGAATCATCCTCTCAAGGAGGAGCCCATGCTGATTATCCTGTGCAAAGTTATAAGCCATTTTTATTATATTAATCCTGCCAAGCCATGAGCATGGGAGATCTTTCTATCTTCTGGATATCTTCTAATTCTTTCTTCAGAGACTTGAAATTTTTTTCATACAAGTCTTTGACTTGCTTGGTTAGTGTTACACCAAGGTACTTTATGTCATTTGTGGCTATTGTGAAGGGTGTTGTTTCTCTAATTTCTTTCTCAGCCCTTTTGTCTTTTGTGTACAGGAGGGCTACTGATTTTTTTGAGTTAATTTTGTATCCG
The DNA here is from genome assembly GCF_907164565.1 of Psammomys obesus. Taxonomy (NCBI): domain Eukaryota; kingdom Metazoa; phylum Chordata; class Mammalia; order Rodentia; family Muridae; genus Psammomys; species Psammomys obesus. Next base: position 45,762,378 of record NW_026587216.1, on the reverse strand, counting down.
GCCACTTTGCTGAAGGTGTTTATCAGCTGTAGGAGTTCCCTGGTAGAATTTTTGGTGTCACTCAGGTATACTATCATATCATCTGCAAAGAGTGATAATTTGACTTCTTCCTTTCCAATTTGTATCCCCTTGATCTCCTTCAAGTGTCTTATTGATCTAGCAAGGACTTCCTGAACTATGTTGAAGAGATATGGAGAGAGTAGACAGCCTTGCCTTGTCCCTGATTTCAGTGGGATTGCTTTAAGTTTCTCTCATGCATGGAGATAACCTAGAACCCCTGCACAAATGTAGCCCATGGCAGTTCAGTGTCCAAGTGGGTTCCATAGTAATGGGAACAGGGACTGTCTCTAACATGAACTTGGTGGCTGGCTCTTTGATCAGCTCTCCCTGAGGTGAGCAGCCAGACCAGGCCACAGAGGAAGACAATGCAATCACTTCTGATGAGACCTAATAGACTAGGATCAGAAAGAAGGAAAAGAAGACCTCCCCTATCAGTGGACTTGGGGAGGGGCATGTGTGGAGAAGAGGGAGGAAGGGAGGAATTGGAAGGGGAGAAGGGAGGGAGCTCCAGGGGAGATACGGGTGAATGACGTGTAATTAATAAAAAATTATAAAAAGTTATAAACCCTGAATTCATACAAATCACAATGAATGAATGCAGCAGTTTGAATTTATATGTTTCTGCACATTTGTGTGAGTCTGTTTGTGTGTGTGTGTAAGTGAAGCTTCCAAATTTAGAGAGAATAAAGTGAGGAATGGGAAAGATCAGAGGAGGACAAGTAAAAAAGGAAGTGATGTAAACATATGTTAGCTTAACTTTTTAATTAATAAAAGATAGAATACCCATCAGACTAACTCCCCTTCTTTCTTATGATTCCCTGTACTCTGCCAAAGGTTTGGTCATGAGTCTTTGCTTTGAAAACACTGCTAGTTAGAGTCTTTCAAATGCGCTCAGTAGACTCCTGTCATATGTTCAATGCGCCACAGAGGAGAGCTTTGCAGCCAGTCCTGAAGATACCTGATAAAACAGGATCAGATGAATGGGGATGAGGTCCTCCCTATCAGTGGACTTGGCAAGGGGCACGGTGGAGATGAGGGAGGGAGGGAGGGACTGGGAGGGAATGAGGGATCGGGACATGGCTGGGATACAGAGTTAATAAAATGTAACTGATAAGAAAAAAATAAAATTAAAAAAAATGTAAAAAAAAAGATAGAATACCCTAAAACCATCTATTTTTTAAAAAAATTCACTTCCAAATTGTATGGGATGCAGACCTCTGTGATTCTCCTAGCTACTATTTAGATTGTTATGTAAGCCAGAAATAAGTTTCTAAGGAAATAATGTAAAGGTCATGGAAGACCTTGTACACACAGAGAAGCTGAGAGAACCAGTGGTGTTAATCACACATCGGTGTCATCTCAGGAGAGGAGGCAGAATCAAATACCTGCATTCCATCCAGAAATCTGGGAGTGGATTTTATTAATGACCTAGTGACCGTTTTCCTGTCTGTGGGGGCAACCATTTTTTGCTATAGAGGTAGATGTTACCCGAATTCCCCAGACTGTTTCCGCAGACTCCCGCTATCTCCACATTAATACCACCATCCTTACGGTTGATGCCACATGTTTTTTTTTTTTACAGCCTGTTAACCTCTATGTTGTCTTAGTTGGAGACCACATTAGATTCTAGGCCTCTTAGCATTAGAACCCACACTTATGTTCACATATACTTCGTGAAGGACTTTCTATGTAGACACACCTTAACCTTTATTGTGCATATGGAAATGGACTGATTGTTGCCTGGAAACTTTTTCCCAAATTTTACTGTGTTTTAAATATACCAACAATGAATTGTCTGGCTTTTGACTCCCAGAAGTCTGATCTAGAAAGGTGAAGCCAGTCTTCACCTGGGTTTTCATTCTTATCTCTTGGAGAGGCTTATTCCCTGTTTGACATCTTCAGGGACCTTCTCATAATAAACTTCTCTCTTGTGAGAAGCATTATCTCTGATGGCAAACGCACTTAGACCAGTCTCATTCTGACTATGGTGGGCAAAAGTTTATGAATCCATAGCTAATGAAGAGAATGAGCATAGTTGCTTTAAGACATAAGTAATGTACTTGGGTAAAGGCCTAAATGTATCCCCTACTGATTCTATCCTCCTTATTCAATATTTATTGCACACTGACTCCAAAAGGCACAATGATGAGTAAAGAGTATGATCGTGAAGGCTTTCCTCAAGTGGCTAAATGCAGACATGATCAATAATTACCTCAGGTACCATTTGTAGGTCTTATGCAAAAGAAGAAAATTAAGTAATCAAAGTTTTAAAGACTCCATACCAAAAACCAATGCCAAAGCAATTATAGCATGAACAACCTTCAAAGCATATAAAGTCAAGTGTCCATCATGAGGATAAATCAATCCCCAACAAAATAACCTTGCAACCGCCAATCTGGTAATGTCAGTATGACTCTCTGCAACCTTCTACAAGTTATATAATTTGAAAAATGTAAAAATTAATTTGATTTTCTGATTTTCTGAAAGAAGTGTTAGGATATAAAGCAATTTATTCAGGAGGAATGTCTGAAAAATGAGATTTAAACTCACAGTCATTCACCATCACTGGCCAGATTCTCTTTTATTCCATGTGGCCTAAATAATCCCTTAAATGCACTCTTCTCAATTTACCCAATTTGAGTGACCTATTTATTCTTAATAGAGTCATGACAAATATATATAACAGCAGGTAACAAGTAGAAATGTGCAGATAAGTAGAGAAATAAATGAAGTTTGGGTATAAAATAAAAAAGTGTGTATTTTACTATCCACTCATTCTACTCCCAAATTTATCTCTAGAGAAACTGTAAAAATGGCTTTGTACAGCAACTTTTATAGAAGAGTTTGGAAATAAACCAAATGTCAGTCAAAGTAGAAAGGTTCAATACATTATTTCTACTAATAATACAATGTTATATAAATTTAAAAGTTCACTAAAGCAACATATGACAACAAAAATAATTGCTTAATCCAAAATAAAATAGCAGAATTTAAAGAACAACCTGTGCTAAATTATTCCATTTATGAACATTTATAATAATACACATAACTCTGTTTTGAATAAATTTCCAAGTGTAGAGACCTAAAGAAAATCCATGGCAAAATAGTCGACGGAGATAGCTGTTAAATGTTATAAAAATCAGAGTTAACAAAAGAAAGTAAATAAAGAAAGAAATGGGATATTTCCAGGATTCAAACTCTATATTAAACAAATACAAAGTAATTTTACTGTTTAACTAAAGGACTGAATGAAAGTACATAAATTGGCAGTGGTACAAAATGAGACATATGAGTACAGATTTAATCCCAGAAGATCTGGTTACTATGTAACTACACTGTGACTCTAGCTCTAACCTGGAAAATTAGCATTAAATGACTGTTTTCCAGAAACATGCATAAAATTCAATGAATATCTGTCATTATATTTAATGCTCCAGGTCTGCTGAGAATATATCAAATAAATATTGATATGTAGGTGGTTTGCTTGACCCTGTTTACACAGATAATTTCACTTAACATCATTAAATAATTCCATTAATGCCTTAATTTAATAGATAACAGCAAAATCACATAGTAGATAGTAGAAGCAGAAAAAAATAATAAAAGAAGAAAGAAAATTGTGTGACTGCACTAAATGTCACTCTAGATTACCACTAAATTTCCTGTCAGTCTGTATTTCATTTCCTGTCGATCTGGATGATTGTTTTCTCTGTCAACCCAGGAGACTGAATACCTATCTGTATGTATGCCTACAACGCCCATCAAATTGGATGGCTGTGTTTCTTGTACTTTTATCATAACATTTTGAAGACTGGAAGAGAGCAAATGTTTAACTGAAGCATGTCTAGTTTATTAGGAACTTTACTAGAAATCTGGTACCCAAAGATCAGAGTTTCTGAAATAACAATGATTACTTGCTTAAGTTATAAATGGTAGAATGGAAGATGACCCTCACTACTGCTAAGGTTGAGACCTGATAGGCTTGAGTCAGAAGAGGAGGAGGACCTTCCCTTTCAATGGACTAGAGGAAGAGCATAGGAGGAGAAGAGAGAGGGAGGGAGGGGTTGGGAAAGGATGAGGGAGGGGGCCATAGCTTGGATACAAAGTGAATAAATTGAAATAAATAATTAATTTTTTAAATGTCTCCTTTGGGACTACTGTGTTGAGCGCTTTAGGCCCAGTTGGCTGGACTGTTTCAGAGGTTATGAAATTTTAGGAGATAAGACATTGCTGGAGAGAGTCAAACAGCACTCTTTAGGGTGTAGCTACTGGCCAGTCTTTCTCCCCTCTCTGCTGCCTATCTGCCGTGACAGAAGCAGCCTCCATCCCACATGCCCCTGCTGTCACAAAGCTTGGTCTCAGGGGAGACCCATAATACAGTTAAAGACTGTGAACTGAAATGTCTGAAACTGTGAGCCAAAATAAGTATTTCTTCCCTTAGGATGTTACGAGCAGGTATTTGTCACAGAAATGTAAACTCTGCCATATATATATATTCTTTCTTAACCTAAAGTATATTATTGTTGCAATTTAAATATAACATTTTGTTAAATAGTGTTCAAGATCTTTACTACATTTTTTTATTAATTACAGTTTATTCCCTTTGCATCCCCCCTGTAGCTTCCTCCTTCCACCCCTTCCCATCCCACCCTTCTTCCCTCTTTCCCACCCATACCCCTCCCCCAGTCCACTGATAAGGGAGGTCCTCCTCCCCTTCCCTCTGATTCTAGTCTATCTGGTGTCATCAGGACTGGCTGCATTGTCTTCCTCTGTGGCCTGGTAAGGCTGCTCCCCCCTCAGGGGGAGGTGATCAAATAGCAGGCCAGTCAGTTCAGTCAGAGACAGTCCCTGTCTCAATTACTATGGAACCCACTTGGACACTGAACTGCCATGGGCTACATCTGTACAGGGGTTCTAGGTTATCCCCATGCATGGTCCTTGGCTGGAGTATCAGTCTCAGAAAAGATCCCTGAGCCCAAACTTTTTGGATCTGTTGCTCTCCTTGTGGAGCTCCTGTCCTCTCCAGGTCTTACTATCTCCCACTTCTTTCATAAGATTCCCTGCACTCTGCCCAAAGTTTGGCTATAAGTCTTAGCATCTGCCTTGATACCCTGCAGGGTAGATAGAGCCTTTCAGAGGCCCTCAGTGGTAGGTTCCTGTCCTGTTCCCTGTTTTCTCTCTCCTCTGAATAGGGATTGAGCATCTTAGTCAGATAAATTTAAAAAATAAATAAAATAAAATAAAATAAAATAAAATAAAAAGATCTTTACTATAATAGTCATATTTTTTAAAATAAATTGTCTTCATTATAAGCCATGACACATTAAGTCATAATTTTATATGATAGTCTTTCCTGTATGATGCTTTCAACTTAAGATTTGTCTATCCTCTTGATAGGCAAGTTAGCATTTCCCTAAAACTTTACATAATACCAAGATTTTATAGAGGCACATTATTATTAGATATTATTGGATGATTTCCCAGGATGCCCGGATGATCTTTTTTAACATACATTAACAGATATCACTGCTTATTTTGATAGAAGAAGGAGGATGGACATCAGAAGAAAAAGAAAATAGGAAACAACCTCGGATCCTGCTACAGAGGGCCTCTGAAAGCCAGAAGAAAACAGGAAACAACCTTGAAACCTGCCACAGAGGGCCTCTGAAAGCCTCTTCAGTATAGACTGTCAAAGCAGATGCTGAGCCTGATGGCCAACTGATGGGCAGAGTAAATGGAATTTTATGTAAGAAGTGGGAAATAGTAAAAGCTGGAGGGGACAGGAACTCATCAAGGAGAGCAACAGAACAAGATAATTTGAACACAGGGAACTTCCCAGAGACTTATACTCCAACCAAGGACACAGGGAACTTCCCAGAGACTCATACTCCAACCAAGGACACAGGGAACTTCCCAGAGACTCATACTCCAACCAAGGACACAGGGAACTTCCCAGAGACTCATACTCCAACCAAGGACTATTCGTGGAGATGACCTGGAACCCCTGCACAGGTGTAGCCCATGGCAGTTCAGTGTCCAAGTGGGTTACATAGTAATGGGAAGAGGGACTGCCTCTGACATAATCTGATTGGCCTGCTCTTTGATCACCTCCCCCTGAGGGGGGAGCAGCCTTACCAGGCCACAGAAGAGGACAATGCAGCCAATTTTGATGAGAACTGATAGACTAAGATCAGAAAGGAGAGGAGAACCTCCCCTATCAGTGGACTTGGGGAGTGGCATGCATGCAGAAAGGGGAGGGAGGGTGGGATTGGGAGGGGAGGAGGGAGGAGCTTATGGGGGGATACAAAATGAATAAAGTGTAATTAAAAAAAATTAAAAAAAAAAAAAAGAAAATAGACAAAAGAGATAAATGTGCCCTTTCAGGAGACGATGGGAGTTACAACACCATAAATCTAACTAGGAAAAAAAAATAATTAATAAGAATGTTAAACACAGGAAAACAAAGCAAACAATAATTGAATAAAACTTTTATTTCAAAGAAATATAAAAATATAAAATTTGTAGGAGATGAAAGAGTCAGTAACAACTACCCTAAAGGAGACACCCCCAGACCCACAAAGGAATACATTGCATGTTTTTTCTTATATGTGGATGGTAGCATTTATGCATTTGGTGGGCATGTTTTATTCAAAATGTCCACAAGTTATATATCTCATAAGGAAGCAGGGCAGATGTAAAGTTATTTCAAGAAAAAGAAACATAAATCAGCATCATAAACATATAAAGGGGAAACTAGAATAGAAACATTAAATAGGGAAAGGATGGGAGATCAAGATTCAGGAAGGAATATGGAAAGGTACAACTAGCACTAAAAGCCCTTTCAAAGCCATATGGGAACCTACCATTCTAGAAGCATCTGAAAATGTATGAAAGAAATTTAAATAGACTCAATATGCAATGGAGAAGACAGTGTTCTAAAAATATTACCTTGTCCCACCAAGTAAAACCTCTAGCACAAGGACTGGGAAACAATTGAGTCATTGGCCGAAATTATCTCATGGATTCACACAAACATCACTAGCAATTGCCCAGTCTATTGGTTTCCCTGTAAAACATGACAGTAACACACTTTTGCTGAAGACAGCACTTACTTATGTCACTGAACATGAAGAAATTGAGATGGTGTCATTGAGATGGTGGGGATGGAGCTCATCCCCGCTGGCTGGTTATCATCCATGGTGGAAGGTGCTATGCATACTACGGAAAGAGAAAAATAAGCAACAATATTACCCAGCCACAAACCCTGTGACCTACACCAGAAAACTTACTGCAAAATATGCTGATGCAATGATGGCACAGCTGTCATGGGAGCAATTAACCACTTTTAACTTAGCTTTAAGGTTCAACCCATGAGATAGAACTTATTATGTCAGTGATAGCAAATAATATAAGACCAGATAGGTAGTAGGCCCTACAGAAAAACCCTCTGCTACTATTCTGCTGAAGAACAGGAATAAAATTACTTTTAATGACATTTGTTATCAGTGTATTATCAAACCCTCTTGAGAGAAGATGCTTCTTTCATTAGATTGCACAGAGACTCAAAACTGGACAATGGAGGGAGGGAGGGAGGGACTGGGAGGGAATGAGGGATCGGGACACGGCTGGGATACAGAGTTAATAAAATGTAACTGATAAGAAAAAAATAAAATTCAAAAAAAAACTGGACAATGTACAGAAAGTGAGAGACATTGGAGAACTTAAACTTAAGTGGAATGATTTTCATCAAACTCCCCCTCTTCAGGCAATGGGATTTACTGGGAAGAGGAAGCAGAAATATTTAAGTGCTCAGGTGGTAGATGACTGAAAGGAAACAGTTTCTTCCAAATGAAACAGGGTAGATACAAACCTGAATTCACAGAGACTGTGACAACATGGGTAAGACATACATAAGTCCAAACAAGATAAAATTCCAGAACTGAGAGTAAAAGTAGATGCAAAGTTCAACCCTCACCATGAAGCTGTTTGCAAATGATACTTGCTGGGAAAGGGGAACTTAGTTTTCTCCAGTGGAATGTCACAGGGGACATCACCCACACTCTCATGAAGACTTCACATCAAGGAGCAGTTGGCCAAAACAAAACGAAACTATATTTTGTTTCAGTGTTTTTGTCTTATCAGACTTTTTTGTTTTGATTTCATTTTTCAATTTTTGTTTTATTTTGGTTTTATTGAGAGAAAGAATATAAAGTTGGGTGGGCAGGAATGTGGGAGGAAACTGTGAGAAACTTGTGCAGTTAAAAATGTGATCAAAATATATGATGCACTATATAATATAATAATACAATTAGTCTATATTTTTACTTGAAATTATGATGTGACTTTTGAGATACACATTAAAACTATTTTTAGAAAACAAAACAGTATAGATAATTATCTAAGCTAATGGTAGGATGCAGAAACATGTTAGATGATCTTTAATAAGATAGAGGACAGAAGATAAAAGAAAAGCAGCAAGTTGGCTTGTGCTTTTGAGTTGTTTAAGTTAGCATCAACTTCAAATTCCATGTCTCCAGCAGGTAAAAATGTTGTGAAAGAGAACATACTTCATCTTTTAACAAGCAACTGGTACAGTGAACCAGGCTCCTGTCAGCATCTGTCTAGTGAAGACTAAACCTCTTCTGCTTTCCCAACCATGCACATATACATCACGATCAGAAGAGTAGTGCAGGAATAGAACACTCGCTCAGAGAAAGAAAAGTACAGCTCAAAAAGGTAAGTGTGAACCTGTGAATCAGGATATTAAAAGCAATTTTACAACCTATGATTTTTTTAGTTAGGGTTGATAAGGGTGAATAAAAAAGAGACGATTCAGGGAAAGGGAAAAGGGGAGAAAGTAAAGCTATTAATCCCATTTTCCCATTGATTAAAGTGTTAAACAGCCAGGTAAAAGCATGTGTGCAACTGGATTCTATTTTCTGAACAAGAGTCATTATTCTATTTTTTCTCTGTATTTTAGTATAACTGTAGTAATCTTTTAGACAGCTTCCATTGAAACATAAATAATTGATCACATAGTAATTTATTATTTTAATGTTTCTATTTAAAAATGTTATTAACTGGAATTAGCCTCAATGTCAAAGAATACTTGACACATTATATTTTGTAGATAAAACACTGGAGAAGAATAAAAGATATTTCTGAAAACCTCTCTTTCTGACCCAACTTTGCCAAATTCTCCTCTATTCTGTTGAAAGGTTAGATTACCTATCAACAATATATTACTAATAAAATCAAAGAAAAAGGAGATATCAGAAGATGGGAAGATCTCCCAGGCTCATGGATAGGTAGAAATAGCAGTGAAAGTGGCTATCCTATCAAAATCAATCTACAGATTCAATGTAAATCCCATCAAAATACCAACACAACTTTTTAGGACATTGAAAGGACAATTCTCAATTTCAAATAGAAAACCAAAAAAACAAAAAACAAAAAAAAAACAAAATAGCTAAAATAATCCTGTACAATAAAAAATCTTCTGGAAGTATCTCTATCCCATATCTCAAGTTTTACTATTGAGCAACAGTAATAAAAACTGCATGATACTGGCAGAGAAACATACTGGTAGATCAATGGAATTGAATCAAAGCCCAGAAAACCCATACACTTATGGTAACTCAATTTGGGACGAATAAGTCAAAAACCATATTATGAAAAAAGAGACAGCATCTTCAACAAACATTGCTGGCCTAACTAGATGTCTACATGTAGAAAAATGCAAATAGATCCATATTTATAACCCTGCACAAAAGAAAAGTCCAACTGGATCAAAGACTTCAACATAAAACCAGACACACAAAATCTTTAGAAAAAAAATTGGAGAGAGCCTTGAACTCATTGGCACAGGAGATAACTTCCTGAACAGAACACCAACAACACAGGCTCTAAGATCAACAACCAATAAATGGGACCTCATAAAACTGAGGTTCTATTTTTCTGTAAGCAAAAGACACTGTCATCAAAACAAAACAATGAATTCACCAACCCTATATCTAACAGAATATCCAGAATATGTAAAGAACTCAAGAAGTTAAATCCCAACAAATGAAGTAATCCAATTTAAAAAATGGGATACAGAGCTAAACAGAAAATTCTCAATAGAGGAATATTGAATGGTATTGAAACACTTAAAGAAATCCTCAAAGTCCTTAGTAATCCAAAAAATGCAAATCAAACCAAACCTGAGATTTCACCTCACACCCATCAGAAAGGCTATAATCAAAAACTCAAGAGATGATGCATGCTGGAGAAGTTGTTGAAAAAGGGAACTCTCCTCCATTTCTGGTGGCAATGTAACTTTGCATTACTACTTTGAAAATCAATCTGGCACTTTCTCAGAAAATTAGGAATAGTGCTACCACAAGGGGCAACTATAACACTACTGGGCATATACCCAAAAGATGCCCCATTGTTCAATAAGGACATTTGCTCAATGACATTCATATCAGCTTTATTTGTAATAGCCAGAATCTAGAAACAACCCAGATGTCCCTCAACGGAGTAGAGGATATAGAAATTGTGGTACATTTACACAAAGGAATACTACTCAGCAATTAAAAACAAAGAAGTCATAAAATTTGCCGTCAAATGGTGGGAACTAGACAAGATCATCCTGAGTGAGGTAACCAGAAGCAGAAAGACACACATGGTATATACTCATTTATAAGTGGATATTAGCCATGTAATATAGGATAAACATACTAAAATCTTTAGTCCTAAAGAAGCTAAACAAGGAGGACCCTAGGAAAGAGACTGAAACCTCACTCAGAGGGGCAAACAGGCTAGACATCAGAAATAGGAGAAGACAAGAACAAGACAGGAGCCATCTATAGAAGACCTCTGAAAGACTCTACCCACTAGAGTATCAAAGGTGATACTGAGACTCATAGCCAAACTTTGTGTAGAGTACAGGAAACCTTACAGAAAGGAGAGAGAGAAAAACTTGGAGGGGTCAGGAACTCCACAAGGAGAACAACAAAGCCAAAATACCTGGGCCCAGGGGGTCCTGCAGAGATCGAGTCCAGCCAAGGACCATGCCTGGAGAGGACCTACCCCTTGTTCAGAGGAAGACCAGACACAGCTTAGTTTCCCATGGGTTGTCTAGTAAGGAGATCAGGAGCTGTGTCTGACATGAACTCAGTGGCTAGCTCTTTGATTGCCTCCCCCTGAGAGGGGGAACAGTCTTGCCAGGCCACAGAGGAACCAGCCCCAATAAGAACTGATAGGCTATGGCCAGATAGAAGGGGAGGAGGACTTCCCCTAATAGGTGAATAGAGAAAGGACATACAGGGAGAAATGGGAGGGCAGGTGGGACTAGGAGGAGACTAGGGAGGGGACGACAGCATGTCTACAAAGTGAATAAAAATTGTAATCAGTCAATCAATATATAAAAAATAAAAGAAGCAACAAATTGCTTTCCCTCACAAATCAAAGTCTGTGAATTTGTAATTTCTTCTTGTGGGGGCAGTAAGTGGTGCTATCTCCTATTTTATTTCCTTACTCTACTGGTCATACCCCTTAGGGATCAAGGAAAGGTAATAGGCACAAGAGATAGGAGAGCTCATAGAGAGATGCATATAAATAAGTCAGTGGGACAGGTAAACTTCATCATGAAGTCAGTAGAATGTCCCACCCTTCATCTTCCACAACTGATAAAAATCATAGAATAAATGCACAGTCAGCCAAAATATTTTTAGCCCATCACATTCTGTAAATAAAGTTTAAAAAGACTAACACAAAGTTCAGTTTAAACTTCAGGCCATGAATTGTCCACTTTTTTCCCATAAAATGTGTGTTTATCAGCTTTTCCTTGACATGTGTGCACTTTTAACTGTTCATAGTAGACTCACATAAAAGACTGTCTTTTTTATTTTTGCTTTTTCATACTTTTGATTTTTTTCTTAATTGTTTAATTACAGTTTATTTACTTTGTGTCTAAGCTGTAGCCCCCTTTCTTGTCCAGTCCAAATCCTTCATCTACTCCCATGCCCCTCCCCCAGTCCACTGGTAGGGACTGTCCTTCTCCACTTCCATCTGACCCTAGCCTATCAGGTCTCATCAGGACTGGGTGCATTGTCTTCCTCTGTGGCCTGGTAAGGCTGCACCCCTCCTAAAAGGGAGGTGATCAAAGAGCCAGCCACTGAGCTCATGTCAGAGACATTCCCTGTTCCCCTTACTAAGGACCCACTTGGAGACTGAGCTGCAATGGGCTACATCTGTGCAGGGGTCTAGGTTATCTTCTTGCATGGTCCTTGTTTGGAGTATCAGTGTCAGAAAATACTCCTTAATCCAGATTTATTTTTCTTCTGTTGCTCTCCTTGTGGAGCTCCTGACCCTTCCAGGTCTTTCTAACTCCCCCTTCTTTGATAAGATTACCTGCACTCTGCCTCAAGTTTGGCTCTGAGACTCAGCATCTGCTATGATACACTGCTGGGTAGAGTCTTTCAGAGGCCCTCTGTGGTACATTCCTGTCCTGTTTCCTGTTTTCTCCCTTTTCTGATGTCCATCTCATTTGCCTTTTTGAATGAAGATTGCCAAGGTCCTCCTTCTTGATTATCTTCTTTAGGTGTACAGATTTTAATATGTTTATCCTATAGTATATGTCTAATATTCACTTATAAGTGAGTATATACAGTGTGTGTCTTTGTTTCTGGGATACCTCACTCAGGATGATCTTTTCTAGATACCACCATTTGCCTGCAAATTTCATGATTTCCTTGTTTTTAATTGCTAAGTAGTATTCCATTGTCTAAAAGTGCAATTTCTAAAACCATTCCTCCTTTGAGGAACATCTGGGTTGTTTCCAGGTTCTGGTTATTACGAATAAGATGCTATGAACCTGGTTGAGCAAATGTCCTTATTGTATTGTTGAGCATATTTTGGATATTTGCCTAGAAGTAGTATAGCTGGATCATGTGTTAGCAATATTTCTAATTGTCTGAGAAAGCAACAGATTTCTTTCCAAAGTGGTTGTACAAGTTTCCATTCCGAACAGCAATGGAGCATAGTTCCCCTTTCTCCACATCCTCTCCAGCATGTGTTGTCACTTAAGTTTTTGATCTTCACCATTCTAATGGGTGTGTGGTGAATTCTCAAGGTCATTTTTATTTTCATTTCCTTAATGACTATGGTCACTATGGTGCTTCTCTGCCATTAGATAGTCTCTATTGAGAATTCTGTTTAGCTCTGTACCTCATTTTTAATTGGATTACTTGATGTGTTGTTTTTTAATTTCTTGAGCGCTTTATGTATTCCTGATATTAGCCCTCTGTTGGAGAGAGGTTTACTGAAGTTCCTTTCCCAATCTGCAGGCTGTCTTTTGTTCTGATGACAGTGTCTTTTGTTTACAGAAGTTTTTCAGTTTCATGAGGTCTTATTTATTGATTGTTGCTCTTAGAGCCTGTGCTGTTTGTGTACTCTTCAGGAAGTTGTTTCCTGTGCCAATGAGTTCAAGGCTTTTCCCCACTTTTTCTTCTAACAGATTTAGTGTGTCTTTGATCCACTTGGACTTTAGTTTTTTGCAGGGTGATAAATATGGATCTATTTGCATTTTTGTACATAATGGCATTCAGTTAGACTAGCATCATTTGTTAAAGATGCTGTCCTTTTATACCATTGTTTGGTTTTGGCTTCTTTGTCAACAATCAAGTATCCATAGGTGTTTGTTGGTTTATTTTCTGGGCCTTCTATTTGATTCCATTGATCCATTGTTTCATTTCTATGCCACTACCATGAAGTTTTTATTACTGTTGCTCTATAGTACAGCTTGAGATCAGGGATGGAGATACCTCCAGAATATCTAATTGTAAAAGATTGTTTAACCAATCCTGAGTTTTTTGTTTTTCCATATGAAATGGAGAATTTTTCTTTCAAGTTTTTTAAAGAATTATGTTGGTATTTTACTGGGAATTGCATCGAATCTGTAAATTGCTTTCGGCAGGTTGGTCATTTTTACTATGTTAATACTACTGATCCCATGAGCATGAACAATCTATTTCCTGATATCTTCCTCAATTTCTTTCTTCAGAGACTTGAAGTTTTTTTTTCACTCAGGTCTTTCACTTGCTTGTTTAGAGTCACACCAAGATACTTTATGTTATTAGTGGCTATTGTGAAAGGTGTAGTTTCTCTAAATTCTTTCTCGGCCCTTCGGTCTTCCCTTTACAGGAGAGCTACTGCTTTTGTTTTTGAGTTAATTTTGTATCCAGCCACTTTGCTGAAGGTGGTTATCAGCTGAAAGAGGTTTTTGGTTTAATTTTTGGGGTTACTCATATATACTATCATATCATCTGCAAATTGTGAAACTTTTATTGCTTCCTTTTTGATTTGTATTCACTTGATCCTCTTTAGTTTTCTTATTGCTCTGGCTACGACTTCAAGTACTGTGTTGAAGAGATACAGACAGAGTGGGCAGCCTTGCCTTGTCCCTGATTTCAGTTGGGATTGATATGTGTTTCTCTCCATTGAGTTTGATGTTGGCTACAGGTTTGCTGTATATTGTCTTTACTGTGTTTAGTTATGTGCCTTGTATTCCTGTTCTCACCAAGACTTTAAACATGAGTGGGTGTTAGGTTTTGTCAAATGCTTTTTCTGCATTTAAGGAGATGATCATATGGTTTTTCTCCTTCAGTTTGTTTATATGGTGGATTACACTGATGGATTTCCATATATTGAACCACACCTGCATGCCTGGGATGAAGCCTATTTGATCATGGTGGATGATATATTTTACCTATTCTTGGATTCAGTTTGCAAATATTTTATTGAGTATATTTGTGTCAATGTTCATAAGAGAGATAGGTCTGGAGTTTTCTTTTTTGTTGTTGGTCTTTGTGTGGTTTAGATATTAAGGTGACTGTGGCCTCATAGAATGAGTTTGTTAATAGTCCTTATGTTTCTATTTTGTGGAGTAGTTTGAAGAGAATTGGAGTTAATTCTTTATTGAAGGTCTGGTAGAATTCTACCTTGAAACCATCTGGTCCTGGGCTCTTCTTGGACGGGAGATTGTTGATGACTACTTCTATTTCCTTGGACGATATAAGAGTATTTAATCTGTTTACCTGATCTTGGTTTAGCTTTGGTAAATGAAATCTATCAAGAAAATTCTCCATTTCATTTAGATTTATAAATTTTGTGACATATAGTCTTCTGTAGTAAGACCTAATGATTCTCTGAATTTCCTCAGTGTCTGTCATTATGTCCCACAGTTTGTTTCTGATTTTGCTGATTTGGATAATTTCTCTCTGCTTTTCGATTAGTTTGGCCAAGAGTTTATCTTTTTTGTTGAGTTTTTCAAAGAACCATCTCTTGGTCTGTTTGATACTTTGAATTGTTTTCTTTGTTTCTATTTCATTGATTTCAGCTCTGAGTTTGATTATTTCCAAACATCTACTCCTCTTGGGTATGTCTGTTTCTTTCTCTTTTTTTTTTTTTCTAGTGCTTTTAGTTGTGCCCTTAGGTTGCTTTTATGAGATGTTTCCAACTTCTTTCTGGAGGCACTTAGTCCTATTAAATTTCCTCTTGACACTGCTTTCATTGAGTACCATTATTTTGAGAATGCTGTGCATTCATTTTCATTGAATTTTAGGAAGTCTCCAATTTCTTTTATCATTTCTTTCCTGACCAAGTTGTCATTGATCAGAGAATTGTTTAGTTTCCATGTGTCTGTAGGGTTTTTTTTTGTTGTTGTTATTTCCATTGTTGTTGAGGTCTAGTTTTAGGGCATGGTGGTCTGATAGGATACAAGGAATTATTTAGATCTTCTTGTATCCAATGCTCTTGTATTGGGGGAATAAATGTTCAGGATTGTGGTGTCCTCCTGAGATTTTTCTTTGACGAGAATGAAATGTCGCTCCTCATCTGATTTGATTAATTTTGGTTGAATGTCTAATTTATTAGATATTAGGATAGCTACCTCAGCTTGTTTTCTGAGTCCATTTGCTTGAAAAATATTATTCCAGCCCTAACAAACCTTTGTTTCAGAGCTTTGGTTCTTGGATGCAGCAGAATGTTGGATCCTGTTTCGGCAACCATTCTGTTATTGTGTGTCTTTTTTATTGGAGAGTTGAGTCCATTGATATTGATAGATAATAGTGACCAATGAATGTTAGTTCTTTTTATTGTGGAGTTGATGGTGTTTCTATGATCTTATGCTTGGTTTCTTCCAATTTTATGTTGTGTAGTTATCTATATCCTGTGTTTTTTTTGCTTGTAGTTGATTTCCTTGGATGGCAGTTTTCCTTCGAGCATTTTCTGTAGGGCTGGGTTGCCATATAGATATTCTTTAAGTTTACTTTGTCATGGAACACTTTGTTTTCTCCATCTATGTTGATTGAAAACTGCTGGGTACAGTAGTCTGGGTTGGCATCTGTGTTGTCTTAGAGCCTGCATGAAATCTGCCCAGGCCCTTCTGTCTTTCATAGTTTCTGTTGAGAAGTCTGGTGTGATTCTGATAGGTCTACCTTTATGTGTAACTAATAATAAAAAAATCAAAATAAAAAAGAGATCAGTACCAACAAGGTAAAATATCCTTCAAGTATTTCTTCAGGGTCAGTACATATAAGTTGTGATCAATGGAGGTCAAGGCTGGATGTCAAGCTGACAGAAGAATTTGGCAAATAATATATTAGGTCCCCCATGTGGTTCTGGGTTTTAAGGCATAGAGGGGTCATGGAGAGAAGTTTGAGGCTCATACTATGAGCCAGGGTTGGAGTTTCTCTGAGAAGCAGACAGAAGAGCCACTGGCTGAAGATGCTGCTTTAGTTGTAGCGCAGGCCCCAGATTAAAGGTGTCATGGCTAAGATGAATTTTGGGTAGCTTTGTGTATGCTATATGCCTTTCTTAGTCTGTTCTGTTTTAATTTTCTTCTCTTTGTGTGAATTATAAAGAAGACAGGAGCTATATAGCTAAAAGAATGGTGGTAAAATTTCAGTGCTGAGATATTCATATTTCTTCAAATCATTTTATTATTCTTTTCATAAAATAAACACCTCAAGAAACAAAGTCCAGCAATACCTCAAAATCTCAGTGTTAGCTTTTCAAGATAATTGTACTCATTATTTGTGTTGATACACAAAATCACACATACTCACACACAAACAGTATGAGTATTGAGATAAAAGACCAATTTTAAGAATAGTTTTTCTGTATTTGCTACTTTGTGTGGGTTCTTCTTCTGTTTCCTAATAGTATCTTCTCTGGCTTGGCTCAGCGTTTCCCGGCTCAACTAATATTTATTTATTGTGTATACAATGTCCTGTCTGCACAGCAGCAGAGGGTGCCAGATCTTACTATAGATGGTTGTGAGCCACTATATGGTTGCTGGGAATTGAACTCAGGATCTTCAGAAGGGCAGCCAGTGCTCTTAACCTCTGAGGTATGGGTTCCATTGTAATAGGAACAGGGACTGTCTCTGACATGAACTGATTGACCTGCTCTTTAATTACCTCCCCCTGAGGGGGAAGCAGCATTACCAGGCCACAGAAGAAGACAATGCAGCCACTCCTGATGAGACCTAATTCACTAGGATCAGAAGGAAGGAAAAGAAGACCTCCCCTATCAGTGGACTTGGGGAGGGGCATGCATGCAGAGGGTGGAGGAAGGGAGGGATTGGTAAGGGAGGAGGGATGGAAACACAGAGGGATACAAAGTGAATAAAATGTAATTGATAAAGAATTTTTTTTAAATCTTTTATTTATTTTTTGTTAATTACACTTTATTCATTTTGTATCCCCCCATAAGCCCCTCCCTCCTCCCCTGCCGATCCCACCCTCCCTCCCCTTTCTGCATGCATGCCATTCCCCAAGTCCACTGATAGGGGAGGTCCTCCTCTCCTTCTTTCTGATCTTAGTCTATCAGTTCTCATCAAAAGTGGCTGCATTGTCCTCTACTGTGGCCTGGTAAGGCTGCTCCCCCCTCATGGGGAAGTGATCAACGAGCAGGCCAATCAGATTTTTAAAAAAGAATATTTTTTCTCCTCTATCATGGGTTCTGGGGGGGAAAATAACTCGGGTTATCAAGATTGCATTGTAAATACTTTCATCCACTGAACTCTCTTGGGAGTCACCAGAATTGTCTTTCTACATCTGGACATGTTTGAAATAAATAAGTAAAAATTGAAAGAAGAAACATCTCAGCCAATTCTATTCAAATTAGACTCACAACGTTCTCTTCCTATCTTAACACATGCACACACACACACACACACACAAACACTCACACATGCACACATACAAACATACACTGAAGCTCTCTCAGACTCAAGTAGAAACATTTATCCTATTTTTTCTTCTGATAATAAACTCAGTAAAGTCTATAATACCTTTTTACTAATCTCCAGAAATACATGCATTTATTATAACACACATTCCTTTATTGATTTGTAAAATTCATTGGATCAAAGCAGTCTGTAGTGGTGGCTGATCTCTTTCTGAGCAAATGTGATGTAGGTCATATATGCCTGGTCAGGTTTTTATTGGGATCTACTAGCCATCAGGGCTATAAAGAAAAATTATCAGCACTGACTGCATTTTTAAATAAAAATATTCCAAAGTAGGTCACTTATGAAATCTCTTCAATTGAGAAATGATCCAAAAAGAACATGAAAGCTAGGATACTTAGAAGAGAATTGTCCCAATTCCCATGTGTGGTATTACATATTTCAATATGTCAATGAGGATATATAAATATTACTGACTGCACATACCCATCACCTTCTACTCATTTCTCTTTCCTTCCCCCTTTACACATAATTTAAAGCCCGAATAATTTTCACTTAATTATATATAAAATTATATATATATAAATTATGTACAAAATTGGCTTAATAACATTACTGATCTTAACCAATATGAAAAATTATCCTGTCAAAAATGTCATTTTTCATATAGTAATAATAGTAGTGTTTAATTTCTACTACTAATTTCACTGAACTCAGACATCACTGGAAGCACACAGCATGCTGAGATGATACTCTCTCCACTTGTTTTGCTGAACATGGAAGAGTATGATATTGTATCTTATACTTTTAAGATCATGTTTACCCTTCAAAAGATGACTAATCATAATAAGTAAACGGATTTATTTGAACTAAGTAGTAATGATGCATAACAAACAACATACTTGTGTTTAATGGACACCACCTAAATTTTCAGTCAGTTCCTACTTAGTCTTGGATGAAGCCAAATGTCATTTTGTAAAATTTTCCTTAACAGCCTTAAAACACGCCACTGTCTGTATTCCTTCCTTCCTTCCTTCCTTCCTTCCTTCCTTCCTTCCTTCCTTCCTTCCTTC
>NW_026587216.1:45742310-45742997 GCF_907164565.1 Psammomys obesus | reverse complement strand
TTCCTTCCTTCCTTCCTTCCTTCCTTCCTTCCTTCCTTCCTTCCTTCTTCCTCTTTTCTTCCTTCCTCCTTCCTCCTTCCTTTCTTCCTTCCTCCTTCCTTCCTTCTTCCTTCCTTCCTCCTTCCTTCCTTCCTTCCTTCCTTCCTTCCTTCCTTCCTTTCCTTACCTTTTATCTTTTTCTCTGACCATCTATAGATTGCAGTGTTGACCAACATAAATGTCATCTTAATCATCTCTGTGTTTCGCACTACTTAGCCAATAGTGAATACATAGACCAAATAACCAACCAAGATTTCTTAAACATGGAGACAATTCCTAAGAGGCAGAATATTCAGTGCTAAAGTTAGGACACCACAAGTAGGATGGCTCTTTTCTTAATTAAGCTTTTAATATGTATTTATTATTTATATATTTATCTATTATTTTTATATTTACTATGTATTTATTATATATTACATATAAAACAGGATGTTTTATAATTATTCCTCTAGCAATGAAATTTCTTCAGACCCACTGAAATCAGGGACAAGGCAAGGCTGCTCACTTTCTCCATAGCACTTCAACATAGTTCTTTGAAGTCCATGCAAGAGAAATTTTTAGTTTACGAATGTGTTAAAGACTTAAACATAAGGTGTGAAACTCTAAAACTCCTAGAAAATAACCAATTTGTTTTTACAAAAAAAAAAA
>NW_026587216.1:45704694-45742300 GCF_907164565.1 Psammomys obesus | reverse complement strand
AAAAAAAAAAAAACAATAATATAAATGCCAAAATGGGCTGGCAAAAGAGCCAGTAAGATATCAACTGTACAGAAAAGAATACAAGCAACTAAGTAATGCGAAAGAAAGAAAGAAAGAAAGAAAGAAAGAAAGAAAGAAAGAAAGAAAGAAAGAAGAGAAGAGAAAAGAGGAGAAATGATGTTCACAGGGCAAGAACATACCAATGAATGGTTATCCAATATTAAATACTCTTTCCTGAAAACAACCATACAAGCAACATTATACAAACTAAATAGGTTGTATTTAGAAATACATATGATATATATGTGTACATATGTGTATATATGCATATAATAATAATTAATGGAAAAGTAGGCCATGATTTTGAAGGAAAGCAAGAAAGAGTATATGAAGAAAAGGGAGGAATAAATTATGTATTTATATTGTATTCCCAAAAAAGTAAACAATTAAAACCCAAAAAAAAAAACAGTGATCTAAGTACCAACATTCATCTCTGTTTGAGGGTATAATATAAACAGCTTCTGCATTCACTGTTTCCTATTCAGCTTGACCCAGACCTTGGCAGTATGAGTCACACAAAGACATCCTCTTTTAAGATGTTTTTATTGACTATTTTATCATAACAACAGACAAATAACTAATATAAGTGTTCAAGTAAAAAAAAACAAATTAATACAGAAGTATAAAAATACTAAAAGAATAATATAAATTGTTAATAAAATATATTATTCAATTAAAGCTCAAAAGTTAGATGAAATTGGAAAAGGTTATTTATAAAGTATACAAAAGGACAGCATATTAGTGGATAATTATAAGGAGTGTGTATTCCCAGTGGCCTGCTTCTTCCACTCAGCCCTCATTTTCCAATAGCCCATTTGTCTATGAACTCATCCATGACTGTTCTGTGTACCCTTGTGTCTATGAACTCATCCACTGATGGTATGTGTACCCTCGTATTCTAGTCACCTTCAACAGAGTCTCATTTGGAGATAAACCTTCAACACATGGGTCTTCAAGGAATATTTTAGATCCAATCCACTACAGGAGCCTTAAATGCATTTATAACTGTAATAAATTATATAAATAACATCTGTGTCCTCCAAGTCCCGAGAAAGGGGCTGGAGATGTGGCTCAGTGGGTAAGAGCACTTGTTACACAGCACAGGGACCTGAGTTCAGATCCTAGTATGCACATAAAAATCAGGTCTAGTTCTGTCTGGATTTAACACCAGTACAGTAGGTTAGGAGCTAGAGACAGGAAGATCACTGGAGCTTACTTCAGGGTTAAGGAGAGACATGTGTCAGAACAACAAGGCTGAGAGAGATAAAGTAGACAACCTTCTCCTTTGGCCCATGTGCTTAGACACACACACACAGAGAGAGAGAGAGAGAAAGAGAGAGAGAGAGAGAGAGAGAGAGAGAGAGAGAGAGAGAGACAGACCACGCCAGAAAATAATTCTTTAAAAATGAATCAAAGTAATGGGAAGAGGGACTCCCACTGGCATAATCTGATAGGCCTGTTCTTTGATCACCTCCCCCTGAGGGCGGAGCAGCCTTACCAGGCCACAGAAGATACAATGCAGCCATTCCTGATGGGATCTGATAGACTAAGATCAGAAGGAAGGAGAAGAGGACCTCCCCTATCAGTGGACTTGGGGAGGGGCATGGGTGAAGAAGGGGGAGGGAGGGTGGGGCTGGGAGGGGAGGAGGGAGGGGCTTATGGGTAGATACAAAGTGAATAAACTGTAATTAATAAAAAATAAAAAAGATTAAAAAAATAAGGAAATAAAAAATGAAAGCAAAAAAATAATGAATCAAAGGGAGATAGTGAATCTTTTAGCTTATAAATAAAACTTAAGAACACACTCTTTTTATTTTTATTTTTGTATTCCCCTTGTAGCTCCCTCCCCTCCCAATCCCACCCTCCTTCCTCCGTATTCCATCCATGCCCTTCCCCCAGTCCACTGATAGGGGAGGTCTTAAAAGGGATATAAAAATTGACTAAGGTTTAAACCATGAGGTGACATAACTACAAATCTGCCTAAATTCTAACAATAAGAACTTTGAAAATTAACAACTCTAAGCCAGTCTGTGAAATAACTGAGCTCTCCGACCTGATGGCAGGAATCACTTTGGAAATGGCAGAATTACATGAAGCTGAATGCACAAATAACCCTCCCCACAAAATACCATTGTTAAAAAAAGGACTAATACGAGTTGTGAGCGATCCATATAAAAAGGTTAATGCCAGCATTTATAATTTCCCAATAGGATATTAAATGTGGAGTGGTTAAATGACTAATGGGTATGATCATGTAATTAAATAATTCACAGCAATGAAAAATGAGCAAGCTGCCTTTGTGTACAGTAGCACAGTGTGAAGTTAAGAAATCCAAGACGCCCACTTAAACTTTCCTTCTAGAGAAGTCTGATCTGTTTTGATAAAAGTCAAATTTGTGATGATATTTATGTGAGGATGAGAAGAGGTCAAAGAGGATTTGGTGTCATATTCATGTCTTATTCTATGTACAGGGTTTATTAGTATATTAAGTTAGAAAAAGTTTCCTCAATTCTATACTTTATGCGTATTGGTATTTTTTTTTTCCTGTATTGCTGTAAAACTTGGTGGATGTGCCTTTTGGGTCTTTAATAAGTTTCTGTTATAGTTGTTTTTTTTGTTTTTTTGTTTTTTTTTTTCTGGTGTTTCCTCATTCCCAGTGGGACAGTACTCCACAACATGAGCCCGTTGCATCTGGGACCTACTGCACGAACTTACAGTTCTGTCTATCACTTTTCAATCAAAGCCAACCGATACAGTGACTGAGTACAGGCAGGGCTGTCAAACCTTACTCTGGGAAAACATATTTTAAAAGCTACAAACTAAAATTTGCAGACTGTATTATTGAAATATTGTTGATTTTCAAAACAATTGCTAGAAACCACAAAGGAATTTAATGATATTGTGGCTGAAGTTATAGTGAAGACTGCACTGTATTTCTCAATACCAGTGTTCTAGCAAACAGCTTTGATGATGTTCCATACTTATAGAACTCTAAAAAACCAACTTTAATTTGCTCTAATACCAACTTCCTAAAAGGCTCTCACAACCTCAGCAGATTTGAAGAACTTGGAACGTTAGACTGAAGCTCATGAAAACTAAGCACAGATTTTATTGAAAGAATTGAATGTGTATCTTTTTTGAGGAAAAAAAACAATAATCCATTTCTGAACTCATCCTATAAATCATAATTATTGTATCACGTATTTTATTTCAGGGTAAGCAGGATGATCAGGTATCCTAATTCTGATACATGGCTATTTCATGGGACATTGCTCTGCATCAACCTGTCTTAATCAAGCATTCCTTTAGTCATTGACTCAGCAATTTAATGTTGCTTCCTCCTGTTCTTGTAAGGGAATGGTAGATGCTAGGATGTATTATCATGTACATGCTTATCCATACTTGTAAGAAAAGCAAGTGCAGTAACATTAAATTCTAGGTCTAAGATTCCATAAGAACATTAAATATTTAAATTGTTTAATAATAATAAAAGTTATTATTTTCATTATTATTGTTGTTGTTGTTATTATTATTATTACTGGTGTGGTGGTAAGTATAGTACATATATGACAGCATGCATGTGAAAGCCAGAGAATGACTTTGAGGAACTGGTTCTTCTACTTCTCATGTGGATTTCAGAGATTCCAGGCTTTTGCAGCAATGTCTTTTATCTGCTTAGCCATCTTGTCAGCCCAAAACATCTATATTTTTCCAGAGGAGGAAATAGTTTATTTCATCTTATGGTTTACAAGAAAGGAAGCCAGGGCTATTTGTATGTGTATTCTCAAATGCTTTCATATAATGAAATTTGTTCTTTTCTCCTAGCTTTGCTGACAAAGGTTTGAGTGATTAGCATGAGCCATGGATAAATGACCCCAAAGTTTCTAAGTTTCTCCTGAGAGAGATTCTTATATTCTGTAACAGTATTGTGGAGATGGAGATTGTTTCAAAAGCTAATCCCTTGAGTGGCTTTTTCTTTTTCTTTATTTTTCTCCCATTCAATACATTTTGACTGCAGTTTTCACTCCCTCCACTTCCCCCAATTACTCCTCCACCTCTCTCCTCTGGATCCACACTCCTCCATTTCCCTTCAGGCTTCCAGTGAGAGCAAGCCAACATAGCATAACAAGATGCAATAAACTAGGCACAAACCTCATTTCACGGCTGGATGAGGCAACCCAGCAGGAAAAAAAAAGGTCCTGGAAAAAGACAAAAGTGTCAGAGACACGTATTCTCACTGCTAGGAATCAACAAAAACTACAAGCTGAACAACCACGACATATATGCATGGGCCTACTGCAGGCCCATGCAAGCTCAGTGATTGGTGCTTCGTTCTCTGTGAGCCCCTAGGAGTCCTGTTTAGTTGATCATGTGGGCCGTGTTGTTCTAGTATCTCTCACCCCTCTGGCTCTGATGAGCCTCCTTCTCCTCTTCTGTACTGTTTATTGAGCTCTGCCTAATGTTTGGCTGTGTGTCTTTGCATCTATTTCCTTCAGCTGCTGAAGAAAGCCTCTCTGATGACAATTGGCCTATACACTGATCTACGAATATAACAGAATATCATTAGAAATCATTCTATTGACTTTTTTAGAGGGCAGCTGCGCTCTGTTCTAACCCTACATCTCCGAAACATCCAGCATCTGGAGCCCTGCCGTCCAGGCACTGTCCACCATGGGCTCCATCTGTCTTTAATACATGTATTTGAGAATAGTTTCTGATAATACAGATTGAGATATTTTCCTGATTCCATGAGTTTTCATGTTCTTTTTTTTTTTTTTTTTGGTCCTCACTTTTGTTTTTTAATTGTTATTATTATTTTTTTAATTTTATTTTTCTTTTTAGTTACATTTTGTTAACTCTGTGTCCCAGCTGTATCCCGCTCCCTCATTCCCTCCCCAATTCCACACTCCCTCCCTGGTCTCCTCCCTGCCCCTTTCCAAGTCCACTGATAGGGGAGGACCTCCTCCTTTCTTAATGACAGAATTTTAGCATATTGCTTTTCAAATTTGTTGATGCATTTAAATGAATTTTAGAATTATTGTATGAAGACAGTAGGATTTTGAAAAAAATAAACACACAGAGTCTATGCATTCCATTGAGTGCTACTTCCATTTAACATTAGATCTGGTGGGCTGTGGGAAAAATATTCACTGATAATATATTCTGAGTTTTTTAATTTTTTTTACAATTTAATCATTATATATCCCAATTAAAGTCCCTTCCCTCAGTCCCACCCTCCCTCCTACTTCCCTCCATCCCCTTCCCTTGCTCCACTGAAAAGGGGATTTCTCTTCCTCTGCCATCTGCCCATAGCTTATCAAGTTTCATCAGGACTGCCTGGATCCTCCTCCTCTGCAGCCTGACAATGCCACATCTCCAGGGGGAAGTGATGAAAGAGCAAGCAATCGAGTTCATTACAAAGACAGCTCCTGCTCCACTTACTCAGGTTCCCACATAGAGACTGAGCTGCCAATCAGTTATATCTCAGGAGGAGGTCTAGGTCCTCTCCAGGCAGAGTCCTTGGTTGGTGCATCGGTCTCTGCAGGACCCCTTGAGCTCATGATTTTCAGCTTTGTTGGTCTCCTTGTGGAGCTCCTGTCTCCTCTGTGTCCTTCTACCACCACCGCCCCATTCTTCCATTAGACTGTCTGGGCTCTGCCCAAAGTTTGGCTGTGGGTCTCAGCATCTTCTACCCTGCCATTGGGTGGAGCCTTTCAAAGTAGCCCTCTATAGTAGGCTCCTATTTTGTTCTTCCTCTTCCACCACTTCTGGTGTCTATCCTGTTTGCCATTCTGAATGAGATTTAAGCATCCTTCCTTGGGTCCTCTGTTAGTAATCACCAACAACAGTCCTCCCTGTTGTTTAGCTTCTTTAGGTCTATAGCTTTTAGTATGGCTACCCTATATTATACAACTAATACATGCATGGTATACACTCACTTATTCTGAGTTTCTTAATTGTGTGAATTCATCTTTGCCCATTCTCATTTACTCTTAAGCATCTCTTTAACCAGAATTGTATTTAAACCATTTTAGAGAAATTTTCATTGGGTTGGAATACAAGTTAGGCTGGAAATGATACCTTTGATGTAATAAAACTGAGATCAGTAGAAGCTGATAAGATGACAGAGTAGTGAAGGGAGAGAGGATGCTAAATAGGGGGAAATGGGCAGGAAATTGAAGAAACATCATACAAAAAAAATAAAAAAAATTAATAACTTGAAGAAATCTTATGCCCTTACTAGGGGAGAATGAAACAAATCCTTTTAAAATAGTTTTAACAAAATATAAATCTGAGCCCAGGGGGTCCCTGCAGAGATTGATGCACCAACAAAGGACCATGCTTGGAGAGGACCTAGGACCCCTGCTCAGATGTAGCAGATAGGCAGCTCATTCTTCTTGTGGGTCTCCTAGTAAGGGGAGTAGAGGCTGTCTCTGACATGGACTCTGCTGCTTGCTCCTAGATCCTGTCCTCCTGGCAGGGTGGTCTTGCCAGGTAACAGAGGAAAAGGATGCAGACAGTCCTGATGAGACTTGATAGGCTGGGGTCAGCAGGTAGGAAAAGAGGGTTCTCCCATTCTAAGAGCCAGTGACTATTAATGACTATTAATACCTAAGTGATTCTGCCATATCTACATGTTTTGAAATATGGTTTTTTCCATTTAGTAACTGCATACATTAGGCAAATTGCATAGATATTTTTCACTCTGAAATTATTTCTTGAGATTTTCATATAAGCAATTAACGTATTATGATCAAATCCACCCTCATTGCCTCCCCTGTTCCTAGCCACTTTTCCCTTCCAACTCCCTGTGCTCTTTTCCTTTACAAACCCACAGAGGCCACTTTATCCTGCCAGTGTGTGTATGGCTTTCAGTCCATATATTGGAGAATAAGTAGTTTCCCACATCCCTGAGGAAGACTGAGCCTCCCTTCACCAGCAGCCACGTGCAGTCATAGCCACTGTTGGTTTCCATGTGCAATGGTGTATCATGTCCTATAAATGCTTCTTGGCTACAGAAATCACTAACTCTAGCTTTTCCAACCTTCCTCTTCTGTCTTCCACAATTATGCCTGACAGTTTTTTTTGGGGGGGTAAGTCTAATGTAGAGCTAAGCACCCCACAGTATCTTATTCTCTGTAGATGGACCAGGCATGAATCTCTATATTAATCATGATCTGCTACCAAAAAGAATCTTCTCTGGTGAGGATCAAGAAATGAACTTATCTATGGTACAAACATCAGAAGTTGTGACAGCTTATCACTACGCCCATTTAGCAGAATAATAGTAATGGGTTCTCCCTGGGCCTTTGACTTAACTAGCAAGAGAATGGAGAGGTTAGGTAACGATCACTAAAGGCTCCTATAACACCCAAATTTTTAATTTGATCTTTTAACTTATGATAATCCTGCTGATATCACTGAATCCCTTAGCTTCTGTGGATTCTTTAGGCTTTTCTACAGGTGGCATAAATTATAAAATATTATCATATGTACTGTTTAATTTTGATAACATATACATATATATGTAACTGTAAGTGGGCATACACACACACACACACACACACACACACATAGACTTAACTTGCATCTCATTCTCTGACATGATTACATTTTGTTAGGGATACATGTATCTTCTTTGTTAAATTGTTTTTACTGGTGTCTTTATTTTTTCACTTTACATCCAGATTGCAATCCTCCTCTCCTCCTAGTGCTCTTCCCCATTTCACGTCTCCCTTCTCATCAGAAAGAGGGAGCTCCAGCTTGTACCAACCCACCCCAGCACATCAAATCACACCCACTTCCACTGAGGCCCTACAAGGCAGCCTAGCTAGGGGGAAAGTGATACAAAGCAGGCAATAGAGTCCAGGTCAGAGACAGAGCCCCCTCCACCTGCTAGAGTACCCACATGAAAACCAAACTACTCATCCATCAGTGACATATGTGTCAGAGGCTTAGGTCAAGTCCATGCATGCTCTTTGGTTGGTGCTTCAGTATCTGTAAGCCCCCATGGTCCTGGGTTAGTCATCTCTGTTGGTCTTCTTGTGGAGTTCTTTTTTCCTCCGGGTCCTTTTATCTTTCCTCCCACTCTTCCAAAGACTCCCAGCTCTGCCTAATGTTCGTCTGTGGGTCTCAGCATCTGTTTTCAATTGCTGCTTGGTGGAGCCTCTCAGAGGACAGTTATTCTAGGCTCCTGTCTGGAAGCATAGCAGAGTTTCATTAAAAGTGTCAGGGCATGGCTCTGCCTCATGGGATGGGTCTTAGGTTGGGCCAGAGATGTTCCTTCATACAACAAAGACATTTGTTCAACTATGTTCATAGCGGCTTTATTTGTAATAACCAGAAACTAGAAATAACCCAGATGTCCCTCAACTGAAGAATGGATTTAAAAATGTAAATTCCATTGTGCAAAATAGAATTTACACAATGGAATACTACTCAGGAATTAAAAACAAGAAAATCATGAAATTTACAGGAAAGTAGATTAAACTAAAAAGATCAGCCTGAGCAAGTTAACCCAGAAGCAGAAAAACACACTTGGTATATATTCACTTCTAAGTGGATATTAGACATATGGTATAATCATACTAAAATCTATAATTCTAAAGAAGCCAAACAAGGAGGATCCTAAGAAGGATGTTCAATCCTCATTCAGAAGGGTAAACAGGCTAGATATTGGAAGTGGGAGAAGACAGGGAACAGGATAGGACCTTTCCAAAGGAGGCCTCTGAAAGACTAACCATCAGGAAAGCAAATCAGATGCTGAGAATCATAGTCAAACTTTGGGCAGAGTGCAGGGAATCTTATGGAAGAAGGGGGAGATAGAATGACTTGGAGGGGACAGGAGCTCCACAAGGAGACAAACAGAGCTTAAAAAATCTGTGGCCAGAGGCTGGGCGGGGAGTAAGTCTGCAAAGACTGATGAATCAACCAAGGACCATACATGGAAAGGACCTAGATTTCCTGCTCAGATGTAGCCCATAGACAGTCTCCAAGTGGGGTCAATAGTAAAGGGAGCAGGAGTTGTCTGCCTCTGACATGAACTCAGTGGCTGGCTCTCTGATCACCTCCCTCTGTGGGGGGTGCAGCCTTGCCATACTACAGAGGAAGACAATGCAGCCAGTCCTGATGAGACCTGATAGGCTAGAGTCAGATAGTAGGAGAGGAGAATCTCCCCTATCAGTGGACTAGAAAAGGAGCATAGGGGAAGAAGAGGAAAGGAGGGTGGGACTGGAAGGAGATGAAGGAAGGGGTTACAGCTGGCACACAAAGTGATTAAATTGTAATAAATAATAATTTTTAACAAAAGGTTTTTTTTTCATAAATCTCTGTTTAGAAGTCATCATAACTACAGTTCAGTGACTAGCCTTAATGATTTTTGGAAAGATTATGACTGGAATGTGGAAGATATGTCTATTTTGAATGACATTAATGCATACAGGAAACCATATTTGTTTGGTAATGACATAATCTTTTAGGGCTGAGACAACTACACTGTCAGTCAACATGATTATCCCTCAAGGGCAACCAATTAGCTGCTCAAAAGGAGACAATCTACTAAATATAAAGACTGTTTTCAAAGAGGTAATCAGTCCACAGAAGATGCTGGATTGCATAGCCACAAGTGAGGATGTGTTTTCCTACAAACTGAAGAAACTTCTGCCCTGAATTCTCTATTTAGTTTTGAGTTATGCAACCACAACCATGGTTGACATGTGTCATTAAGTAACCTTTAAATTCATCTTCCTATTTATTTGTTCTTGGTTGTCATTGTTTTTTTTTCTTCTGAAATGGAATTGAAAAGTCAAACTGAGAGTCTTGCAGAGCATTTGCTTAGGGTGTGTCCTCTCTTTGGCATGACCCCCCCCCCTTTGCTGCCTCCACAAAATGTACGGTGTCATCAAAACAGCAAATTTGTCAGGTGCAGCTTCTCTCCATAGAAACCCATGCACCTTGGAAGACTAATGTCTTCTAAAAGTTCTGAGTGAAGTTACATAATCACAGGAAAATATTTTTCCTAACAATAACACAGTGCAAGGTTTGGTTTGTTTAAGAAGTTTGTAATTTAAATATATCCACCATGCTAGCAGTAGCAAAATGTCAATGTAGGTACTTTTTACGTTTTCCTAAACCTTTACTAACCAGCCCAGGACAGTATGTGTTTGGAAACACAGGTTAAAAAATGAAACTCTTTCACTTTATAAATGTGGCCGATAGATGAAATGCTTGACATGAACCAAACTTGAAATGCATAAAATTACTAGTATGTGACAGCATCTTCTAGTTCTAAGGGCAACAGGGGCTCACAGAGTAAGAACTGGCTTTATCAGAAAATATGCCAAGTCTTGAGATTTGATTTAGGATCTTCTGCCTTTAATAAAGATTAACAATGCCTGGCCATTGCTTGAATTTCCTTATTTGCATGTGAAGAGTCAGGCAAATAGCAGAGATGTTTCTCTGAGATGAGAAGTGCCAGTCACCACTCATCAACAGGCTTTTCCTCCTGGGTGTGTACGTATATGATTATGCATGACATCACTTGTTTCATTCCTTGTTGTGATAAGTGTCATCTGTTTTAATTTTAAAAACTTTTTTTTTAATGTCTATATAATTCAGGGATTATACAGCAGCCATTGCTTACTAAAATCCAATGCTGAATTCCCAGCTGGCTTTGTAGAACAGGTCAACGTTTTCTGGGAAGATTCCAGAGAAATGAAACAAGAAGAATTGTTCATATCATCCCCGTCTAGAGCATGAATGCTCCCAAACCAAAGTGCAATCTCTCCTAAGTGGTGATTTTTGGAGGAGGGGTGTTGAAAAAGTTAAGTCATGTAAAGTGAGGACTTTACAAGATCTCAGGAACAGAAAACAGTAGTAAGATTCGAAATCAGAAGATTCCTTACACCTAAACTTTGCTCTGCTAACTCATGAAAATGTGCAATTTCAGAAGGCAAAAACCTTCTATCTCACCCCCTTTAATGAGACTGGAACTCAAAAGTCAAAACATTCTCCAGTCCCTCCACACACTTTCGGCCATGCTGTGTGCTGTGGCAGCTGGAAAACTCAAATGCCAATTGTCAGTTGTTTTCTGAGCAGCCGGGAGGTCATAGTACTCAGGACAACAGAAACTAAAAAAAAAGAAGTCAAATCTCTATGCTCTGGGAGCAGGCCAATCACTTGACCGTACAGAGCTTCCAATTCCTACATGGACAGACAAATGAGATGATTCCTAGCAATGTTCTAAGCGGTGGCATTTAAACTATGCATATGGTAACACCCCTGCAGTGTAAAACCATAACCTTTATGTACTGAGGTTGTTACAGCTGCCATTACTTACAACGTGACCTACTTCATAAGAGCTTCCCATCTATTGTTTTATTAAGGCAAACTAAAGCTAGGAGCTGCCCCACCTTCTGCAGCTTTACCAGTGAGTTATGAGAAAATATGCTCATCCAGAAAATATTCAGTGTGATATGTACACAGTGGAATTGCCTGAGTTTCTGGGTTAAGCTAAAAATCACGAGGCTTGTAAGTCTCTCTGTGATTAGGAATATATTCTCCTGTTTTATGTTTTCCACTCAGTTATACCCACACCCATCTTCTGTCCTTGCCAGTCACTCTCTGAGCTCCAGAGATTTGCCTACCTTTGAAATAAGGGCAGCTTTGGTAAAGGGGTACAGGAGACTAACGGAGAACAGCTGCCTCCCAAAGTTACTTCTTTGTGGTGAGCCAATAAAGAATAGATTGTTCACAGGGTGAAAAGAAGGGTGAAAACACATCTGAATCATTGAAACACTGCCACAGAGAACAGCAAAACACTGATGCCAGTAAGATTAGGAGACATACTGCAATCATGCCACCATGGCCCACTCTGTAGGAAAACAGCACAATTAAAGAGCTAAATAGCATTTATTAAACTCTTATTGAGTAGCAAGCTTTGTGTTAAAAATTGAAAACAAATAGAACTCCAAATCCCTCCTTCAACAGTTCAGTTTTTGGTGGTCTGTAACTTTAAATTTAATAGAATCATGCAAAACTCCTATTATCCCATACTGTCAAAACACTTTAATAGAATTTTAGGTCTGGAATTCTCAAAACAGGAAGAATGATAACAAGACTAACAACGTTTCACTCTGAGATCATAAACATCATATGGGCAGTGGGCACAGAGAAGAAATATCCACAATAGAGGCCAGGGAGATGACTTTGTAGCATGAGGGCCTGAGTTCTGATACCCAGTTTCTATGTAAGAAGCTCGTTAATGCTGGAGCTCCATGTAAGGCAAGAACTAGGAACAAAGAGGTAGGAGTATCCCTAAAGCTTGCAGCCAGTCAGTCTAACCATATCAGTAAGATTCATGTTCACTGAGAGTGTCTCTCTCTCTCTCTCTCTCTTTTTTTACAAATAGACATAACTTGGAAAATAATGCAAGAACTAACCACTTCCACAGTCACATTCAGATATATACATGCACACACACATGCACATTCACCAACATACAGACACACACCAACACACACACACACAGAGGGAAAAAGATCAAAGAATTTATCCAACAAAATATTGCCTGGTTTTGTCTACAGTCACTTGGGCTCTCGCTTTGTACTATGCCATCATTGGCAAAGAAGGCTCTGTCCTTCTGTTCATTTCATCTCTGCCATATGAGATTTACCTTACTATACTTTATTAGATCACATAAAGACAGTTTCAAGACCTAATACTTTTGACTGCTTCTTTTCTATGTTTTCATCCTTTTGTTGTGTGTCAGCAACAATGTACTTAGATGTGCATGATGATAAATATCCTCACATTTCAGTGTCCGAGAGGCCTCCCAATATTACTGCTTTTGACTCTTCAAATGGGTAGCTTATAATTTTAAACTTCTTCAATGGCCACAGTCCTTGAACATGGAAGGAAGTTGAACACTGGGGCAGGTTAATATTCCTTGTTACACATTTTATGATCTCTTGGAGGAGAGTAAGGACAGAAAAAATGAGGTGGGTTTGCCATATTTCTCAGTTTTATAA
The DNA here is from genome assembly GCF_907164565.1 of Psammomys obesus. Taxonomy (NCBI): domain Eukaryota; kingdom Metazoa; phylum Chordata; class Mammalia; order Rodentia; family Muridae; genus Psammomys; species Psammomys obesus. The sequence goes on along the minus strand of NW_026587216.1, from coordinate 45,729,212 downwards.
TCAGTTACTACCACAAAAGGAAATAAAAAAATATTTAAAAAATTATGACTTGTACTAATATCCCATATTTAATAGAGTTCCCATTTAACTCTGAGGGATAAAGCTTTTTAAAACAACAGACTTTTTACTTCTTAAAACCTTTTCTCGGGTGTACAGCTGAAGACGATTGAGAAATGGCTGCAAAATTTGTATTTGAGAAATTTCATGGCTGAAAGCCTCACACAGAGCTTCCAGCCAAGCAAAGACAATGTGTTGAGAAACTGAACCTCTGAGGAAAAGTGGGTGCCTTGTCCTTGAGTGTTCTAGAAATTATTTGATCCATTTTTGAGAATTATTATTAACTTCTACAGAAAATGCTGTAAGAAGGTTCCTTTGTAACTGATTGCTTAATACTTATCATGCAAAATTATTCTTAACTTATTAAGCCAGGCAGCTTACATTTCTTTCTTCCTCCAAACACCAATACTATACAGGTTTGTGTCCAGATTATTCAGATAAACAATATAGGTAGAGACAGAAGAGCAAAATGGAAGGGTAATTTGTACAATACTTTCAACAACTGCTGGATAAGAGTCTGCAACTCCAGTGGAAAGGTTACCCAACACACTTGGTGGGGGAGGAACAAACGATTGTTCCACGTTCATCATTCACCCTTATATGCTTTTAGAAGTCCCGTCAGCCTGTGATTTTTCACACAGAGGAAAGTGAGAATACATTGAGCACCAGAATTCTCGCTCTAGCTTTGAGAAAAATCAATTCATTAGTACTCCCTCCTTATCCTACTCCTCATAAAATCAAGAATATAAAAACAGTTAACAGATCCACAACTTGATGTATTTCTCGTATAAATGAGATCAGTACACCAAAGAGTTGCTTACACTTCTCTGTTCCTTACAACAGGCAAGGAATGGACTCATCTTCAGTATTTACCAACTAATAAACGGGGTAAAGAAAATGTGTAATAAAGACCTACCACTGTGACAATACAGATGAAGCTGAAAAAAAATATTCTAAGTGAAATAATTCAGGTATAGAGAGGACAAAATTAATTATAAAAGATGTCATTTACACAGAATTAAAAAAAGATCAAATTTATAAAGGTAGTATATCGTGGAGGTAATGAAAGAATGAATGGTAGAGAAAATGAGTCAAATCGTCCAAAGGTAAGTTATAAAAGAGGAAGAAATTGCAGGTACTTGATCTACAGCATGGTGATAGCTAAGTGCATTGTAAAGTGCGTGCAATATCTGCTGCTACAGAGCTGAATTGTTGACTGTAAGTTCATGATATGATCAGTTAAGGATACCGACGTTCTGTCTGTTCTGAGGTACCTGTTTCCTCCTGTGTACATACATCACATGCTTTCTACCTCAAATATCCAGCTCCCAGCTGTTTCAATATCTCAGTGACAAGCAATACTTTCAGTCACAGAGCTCCTCATCACAGGTATACTGTGGACACCCTCTCACTTTACAACAGTGTCTACTATATAATTTGGTGTTTAGTTTCTATTTTGTAGATTGAATGCTGGCTTGAGTGAACTAATCCCACAACAGAAATCATAAATCAAGTAAGTGGTGGGTCCTGGATTGGAATTTTACAGCCAATGGTGACATGTGTTATGCAAGCTTTCATGGTTCTGCCTTTTGTAACTCAATTTTCTAGCTGTACATAGTGGAGCATAGTAGATAATAATGTTAATGTAAAGTGGATCCAACAAAAAAAGCCTAGGATTCGCTGACGAATAGTCTTCCAGTACTTGCCCTGTATAGATCATTTCCATTCAAAAGAACATCTATGCTTTGTTTATTTGTTCATTACCCATCTCTTAATTCAACAAAAATTTAGCAAGCATGAACTATACCAAGCATTTCTACAGTTACCGTGGCTTACTGAAGGAAGAAAAACAAATAAAAATTCTGTCTTGGAACATGACTGAGAACATAATATAACCAGGATAAATAAGATACAGTATAAACAGATGCATATGAGAAAAAAAAAACTTAAATTTAAAAATGGACACAGAAGAGAAATAGGGGAGAACTGAATGGAATACAACAAGCCCCCCAAACCTGCCCTGAGATGTCAGACAGAGGCCAGGAAAGGTCTCACAGTTCATGACATATGAGAAATGGTGGACAGAATGAGAAGATGCTGCAGACCTTGTGGGAAGAGCATTGGCCTTCCCAATGCTCTTGCGAAGGGAACCAATGCTTTGATGTGGAAGAATTCCTCATACACTTGAGGAAGGGAGAAGAAGGGAGTGATACAGGATGCAGGAGGAGAAAAGCAAGAGGTATGTCAGAGAGGTCCAGAGGGAAACAGGTCCTGAAAGGTTCTGAAAAAGACTTTGGAACTTAATCTGATGGAACTAAACTCTGAGAAAATGTGATTGAGGCTGTAAAATGATTTGTGTAACTGTATTCTTCAGTGTTCAACTGGCACCAGATCAGGGAGAATAAGAGGTTCTAGGCCACAGAAGAACACATAGAAGCTGTGAGATTGGATTCAGACAAGCTGTTAAAAGAACCTTGGAGATATTGGTGCATGGCCTACACTGTCCAGCCGCCCAACCATTCTGGAGAGTGCCTTCGTCATCACAGTATGCATGTTAAAGGTAAAAGCAAGATTTTTAGCGTAAGGACAACCCCAAATTACAAGTTATAAAGAAATAGCTCATTATAAGTGGAAGTTATTTAGATTCATCTTGAAAACTTCTTAAATCTAGAATTATGAAGTAGAGGTGTTTACAACACTTAATAGAAAAGCATTTACAAGATGAAAATAAAAGTGTTAAGAAATTTTAAAAAGTCATTATATGTGAAAAACTTAATGAATTCAACACAGGTTAGATACATAAAAAGAGAATGTAAAACAGAAATAAATATGAAGAAATTGGCAAATTTTTAACACAGAGAGAAGCCAGAAAAGGCAGTGGGCTCTTCTTAGGACATTCTACATACATGTGACAATCTGTGAAGGAGTAATGTTACAGTTCTCCAAAACTGCGCAGACCTGGGTCATCAGATTCTTAATAAAACCCAAGCTAGGTTAAAAAAAAATGGTTTCTAAGGAAATGTCAGAGCAAAAAAGACGACATAATGTTCGTAATGCAAGAATCACAAATTGACCAGGAACCCCCCCTCCCCCAAAAAAAAAGCAGAACCCAAAGAGAATAGTTCAAGCTTACACACAAACACACGTGTGCGCGCACTCGCGCGCACACACACACACACACACACACACACACATACACACAGTGTTCTAAAAGTATCCAGGATTTAATTGTACCCCAGCATGATAATAATTCTCTATAGATGAGAAACTTAACAAAATAAAAAAGTCCTCTCATGTTAGGGCTCAATATATAAAGTTTGTTTGTTTGGATTTTTGCTATTTAAAACAAAACAAAACAAAACATGGCCAAAAAATGAGTTTGTATCACATCCTTTGGAAAATTTTGGTTATTGTTTTTTGACACAGGGTCTCCTGAATCCTGGGCTACCTTTGGCCTCCCTGTGTAATTGAGAGACATGGACTTCTGATCTTCTCCCTTTCATCTTCCTGTAGCTGGAACTACAGACATTATCATGCCCAGTTTAGGAATTTGGGGGATCAGATACAAGGCTTGTACATGCTAGGCAAATATCAAATGAACTTCCTCCACAGTTCTGAAAAACTATTAATTTCTGAAATTCCTCTCTATATTTTCAGAACTGGAAACCACACAAAATTGAGCATTAACATCTAAAGATTACAAAAGTGACTGGAAATTTAGCTGATTTTCAAAGCCAAGAGCACATAGGTTAATTATAGCTCTAAATTATAAAAGTGTTTTCTTATCAAAGTAAAAATGTCAAGCTCCTATGAAAAGTTTCATAATTAATTATTGGAAACAGATATATGAAGGAAAAAGTTACTTTATTAGAATGAAATTTTAAAGTGTTCAACTTATAATTATAACCTCAACTAAATGTGATTGATACACAAAGAAAAATCATATCTAATAGTTGCATATGGAAAAGGGACAAATAAATATATGTCAATGTATATATGCAAGCATCCAAGATATATACACACAAGCACATGTATGCATAATCTCTAAAAACTAAATAATGGATTAAAGCCAACTTTAGTAGGTATCAAAATTTGTTTTAAAATGAAAGTGAAAGTGATTGATGGAAGACTATTCAAACAATGAAAATTGAAAACTACCAAAGCCGCTGGAAGCAGATATTTCTACACAGGATGAAACATACAGTTGAAAAGCAAGATCTTATTCTGAGTGCCCTGTAGTAATTTGCTCTCAGAAAATTTTCCATCTGGGTGAGAAGCTTAAGATACAGGTGGTCTCAAGCGAGGTGAAGCATTCCTTGAAGGAATCTCAGCTATCAAACAACTCAGAGGGTTCAGAAGTCTCTGAAACTGACCTGATATTCTAGGTACCTCATTCCTTAAGTGTGTGCAAGCAGTAAAGGCTGCTGAGAGACACTTGCAGGCCACGTGAAGGACACCAATCGATACCCTCTATGTTGCCTAAAAGACTTTTACACCAGCCTGGCTCCCTACTAGAGGCAGATCTGCCAAGAAGTCTGAAAGAAGCAAGATGTCCCTGAATCTAGAGACCAGTCAGGCTGCCATAAGGATGCTCAGCCTCCAGGCTGTTGAGCTGCCTCGTGTAATGCAGTGTGTGGCAGGTATGCAGCTTCCATGAGCTTCCACCCCTGCTGAGGTGCATTCCTCACACAGCTGTCTTTGAGTAATCTCTGCTCCTCTAGGTGACACCTCCCCCGCATTACTATAAGTTATTCCAGTAAGATTGATTGGAGGTTGATGATAGTCTTTGATGATATACTTTCTTTTCTATCTGAGATGAGTAAGCATATATATATATATATTTTTTACATTACAGGGATAATGTCATACAACGCTAAGACATGAAAATAATTTGATGAATAGATTTCTTTCAAATTCAAATGAAGTCAGCTACATTGAGAATTAAGCAACTTTGCTAGATAATATTTTATGAACCAATTATTTAGAGTAAATTGAATCAAATAAATTCTTGCTAATAGACTTCCTGTAGAAAACTAGCTTTCAAAAGAATAAGTTTATTTAAAGCTGCCTGTCACCAAATCATAAATTATCACAAGAACAAAATGATCAGCCTGAACTGGGCTTGAAGTTCACTGGCACAGTGCATGATTACAAGTTGCAAGCACGTAGGTCCAATATCTAAGAAAGACAAGAAAGTAAATGAATCAACTCGGGTCTTGCTAGGGTCTGTAAAAGCTATACAAAATTACCCTGCACTTGATAAGATTATAGTATTAATTTCTTTCTGATCACCCTACATAGGATATGAAGGCACAATTCGTTCAGAAAGGAAAGGTTGGGAGAAACAAGGCTGTAATTTCAGAATAAAAACACAAAGAAATAGTTTAAACCTAAAGTATAAGAAGAAGAATTTCTCTAAGGAAAATTATCTGATCAACAAATTTCACCCAGCAAAGGTACACTAACAAAAATAGCAAATGAGCATGATAATATCAGAGTTCAAACTTGGAGGAGAAAATGGCACCATTAATCAACATGCAAACAACTACAGTAAAATGCAAATGCCATGATAATTACTGGAATGCCTGACACAACAATGTCACAGTGAGCAAGGCTCATTCTAATAGCCTGGGGTGATTTGACATAGGACAATTCATTAACATCAGCCTTGTGTCAAATATCAGCATTCTAGTCAATCCTAAATTTACAATGGAAAAGTTCACCCCAAGATAATATTAAAACTCTCTGAAATGGAAACCTGGTGTTGAAAGCTCATCTGTTTCTTGTTTTTTTATTATAAGGCAAGCATAAGCTTCATATGCTCTGTTTCATCTTGAAGTAGTCTACAAAATGGAATGATATATCTTCTCATTTACAAAGAAATACGAGCATAATGTTCCAGGCTTGTAACATATGAGGAATGGTATTGCTAATCACCAGCTTGCACTACAAAGGATCTGTTCTGTAGGCCTAGGTCATCTAAAAAAATCATGATTTAATTTAAACCAATTGAGCCATTGATAAGGTATGCACCACAGAATGAAGCATAAATGTCACCTCAGTGGTTGCTTGCATTCATTATATTAAAAGCCCTAAAATATGTACTGCCCTGTGACATGGAAGTTGATCTGGAGATGTGTGTCTTGTTTTCATGAGGTGCGTGAGCTGCTCCAATGAGCACAGATGGCAACTGTCAGGCGGTGTGTGCACCAGCCAATTGAACTTTGAAGCCCCAAGGAGGTAAAATTCAGAAGTTACCTCTCAATTTCACATCTGTGTTGTCTGTGAGCTTCTTAGAACTGAAACTTGCACCGAAAAATGAAAAGCAAATGAAACTAAATATAAAGTTGTTATTGTTTATATGCATTGCTAAAACTAAATAGTAGAGAAATTGCAACTATCATTGACAGATATTGCTGTAAATATTTTCCTAAAAATTTCACAATTGTTTGAGCCTTAATTTTATTAAGGATTAAATAGTCCTCACTGACTGGTATTCCACTTTTCCATTTGCAGCTTAATCTATGAGTCTGACAATTCTGACTCAGGTTCCTTTTCTCTTTCTTTCTCTTCTTTCTTCCATTGCCATGTTTCATTGCTGGAATCTTATGCTTTTTAGGTGAAGGTTACTAACTTGAGCTCAGATACCCAGACTGATCAGTGAGCACTTTACCTTTGGAAACATCGCCATAGCCTCAATAAATTATTTTCAAGAAATAGTTGAAATAAATGATGAATTTAACAGACGACAAAAGTAATTAGAAAAATCTAGATTTGCCACATGCAAACACACATACATGAAAGGGCACAAGGACCAGCTCCCATGCTTCTATGTTTATACTGTCATGGAGCTATGATAAGAAAATGCTTGTAAGGCAAGAAGACTTCACAGAATAGGGAAGATCAAGCACAGTAGCTGGCTCTCATAAATTGCTGAAGATGTTACAGAAAACAAAATATGTCAAACACACTCACGAATGTAGTGCCTTTTTCACAAAGAAAGTGGCTGAATTGTATATAAGTTCTTCAAACAGTCCTAACATCTCAAAAACTTTAACTTAGATTTTTCTTCTCTAAGAGGCTATTCAAAATTATGTATACTACCTATTTTATGAGGGAAAAGAAAGAAGTTGATGAAAAGACCAAGCAGAGGAGAAGAAATGTGATTGAGTTTGAAATAGTACAAAGTAGTTTACTTTCCAATCGTGAGCCATTCTCTAATAAATATTTCATTTTTAAAGACACATTCTATTAATTTTCAGAAATAAGGAAAACCTAGTCTCAAGACTGGAGACAACTTGCAGGAGACAACATTGAGCCAACATCGATAATCACATCATGTCTTGATTATTTGTATGGAAGCTCCACTGAACAGAGTTGCCTGCTCAGGATATGTAGAGATTGTGCCATTATTCCCCTTAATAAATAATAGAGATGGTGAAATAACTGACTATTCTGTGAAGAGAGGTTAAATTTTTTCCATTTAATTTGACTGCTTTAAGCTGATGTAATCTTAACTACTTGTCCATGTCTCATGTATATAAAATTTGCTTTAGGTATGTATAGGTTGCATATAATAATGCATAGGGGATTTCAGAAACAGAAAAGATGAAACTATTCAGACGCCTGCTAGTGACAGAGTCATTGGATTATAGAGCACTGTAGCAATGTCCACATTTGCCTCAATAACTAATAAGGACAAAGTTATGTGGAAAAAACTTTACCTTTAATAAAAGGCAAATTCTGAGATAGCCAAATTTCAGGTAAAGGATGAGATAAGTTTAAAAAAAAAAAGTATTGAAACTGACTTAAATCCTACCATTTTAAAACAGCCAAAACCACTGTGTCCTGTTCATATATAAAATCCAGACTGTTAGTGTCACCCCATCTAGAAGCAAGTTGAGTTCCCCTGTGGACCAGTCTCTTGTTACCAATATTTTCCCTAATTGAGTCACTAGAATCTAATGTAGTTTTAGGGTTTTTCTTTCCTAGATCTTGTGAAAAACATTTTAGCTAGCTGTGTTCTAGGAGGCGTCCTACACTTTTCCTAAGAGCTATGGGGAAAACCCAGCATCTGGTTCTTTCAGACTCTAATAAACCCTTTCATTTTAGTGATTCCTTGGTTAAACAGATGTGTTAAGCTAAAAAAGCAGAAGAAAGAGAGAGAGAGAGAGAGAGAGAGAGAGAGAGAAAGAAAGAAAGAAAGAAAGAAAGAAAGAAAGAAAGAAAGAAAGAAAGAAAGAAAGAAAAAGAAATCAAAGAAGATTTTTATACTGTAGACATTTCTATAGTTTGTGCTTTTTCTAGCCAACTATCTCCATGCTGTGTTTCTGATTGCTCTCTGATGATTTGTGTTACACCACATTTCCTTCTCTGGTGACCTGTTTGTCCCTTCTACCTGGCCTCTACTGATTTAGCACCTAATTTATCCAGTGAGCAAGTACCTGATATTGTTAGTTCAGTGAGAAAATATGATTCTAAAGACAGTAAACAAGGGAAATTCAACTAAGCAAAATGAGCTTGCCTTAAAAGCTAACCTCCTATGTTTTTCTTTAAGAGAAATCATAAAATAACAATCAAATAATGAAACAGAATGCAAGGTTTAAAATACTCATTACAAATGATATTGAAGTAAAGTATTAAATAGAACCACAAACCTTGAATAGAAGACAGCATACAACAAAAGGAAATCATCTAAACATACTGTCTTTTCTGGAGAAAGCAGGGCAATCTGGATGGTATTGTCAAATTGCTCTGAATCAAAAAAATCAAGAAAGGAGGGGGAAAAGGCCTCACATGGAATCCAGGAGCCAACAGCCAGACAGGAAGCACATAAATACAAAAACCTGACATTCTGTGTAAAGGGGCTTTCAAATTCCCTTTAAAATATTGAAGAAAAGATGGAGCCTTCCAGTATAGAGAAGTCGTTTAGGACCACAATGAATCCTCACAGGGAAAGGCCTCCACCCAGGTGAAGGACACAGCCACAAACAATGAAGAGGTTGTTCTGGGGCATATCAAGGAACAGCTCATTTCTCAGATTTTCCACTGAAGCTTCAAGTGATCAACTAATTCAATTAACATAAGAATATGGAAATACAGCCCTTGTCTCTAAGCTAGGAAATAGGTAAAAATTCTATATTCCAAGTTGTTCTGAATGTTCCTGTGGAGATGTGAACAACTGTGTACTCATCACAAAGAGGACACTAATGAATGAATGAATGAATAAATAAACTACAAAGCAGAGGTTACAGTTGAAGAACAACAAAACCAAATTAAAACTATTAGAATGAAGAAAATATTTAAACTACAATCTTAATGCAGTATTAATAACCTAAATATAAAAGGAACACAACTGATTTGATAACACAAAGACAATTTTAAGTTGGCAAGTGATCAGAATAAAAATTTCTCAAAACCATGCCTATAGAAGGCTAGTGGTATGCAAGGAAAGAAAATGTTATAAAAGGTGTGAGATGATAGATACCTCACCACGCTTTTGAGTGGCTTTTCCCAGTACCAACTGACGCTGAACTTTACTATCTTGAAGAGTATGAGGTGACATGCTTATGATCTACAGTATGAAGTTGTAGTTTTTATTAGCCATGTAATGCTGGTAGGTCCCACACAATCTTACAAGGTCATTTGACTTCAGCATTATAAGAGGAGACAAGACTAACAAACTAGCCCAGCAGTTTCCATAAACAATTTGAAGTTATAAATATTATTTTTTTTCTATTAAATTTAGACTTATGTTTTGAAACAATATGTAAATAATGAACTTAGTATTTTAGGTTTGAATTTTTTAAACTAATCCTATGACTAAAAGATTTCCCATATAGATGTTCTTTTTTAGAAAATGTAAAAATTGGTAGACCTATATAATGTTTACCCATCTTACATGCTTTACGGGGGAAAAGTAAATTTAAAAGCGTATGGGCTGAGTTACTTCCTTTTATTCTAAAGTTTAAAACTTATTTTTGTAAATTTACTGAGCTCTCATTTATCACTTGAACAAATGGGATGCTATATTAAAATTAATAAATTAGTTCAGAAATATTCTATTTTCAACAAACACAGTGAGGAAGAATGCTGAAAAAATAAAGTGTTGAATTGTGGATGAGAATAAATCAAAATAAATAAAGGTCGAGAACATAGCATACTTGTCATTAAAATCAATGATTCTTTTCAAAATTATTTTGTTCTGTTGCAATACTAATTACTTTTTTATCAGTTATGATCTATAACAAAACATCTGTCTTTTAACTTGATTGCAAAATAAAATATATAATACTGAATGAAGACATTGCAAAAAGAGGGAAGAACAGACTAGTAATCCACATAAACATGTATGATATAGATCTAAAAAACAAAAATCAAAGTCACTAATCTATAAAAATATTACATATCACAACCTAATGTGGGCATTCCTGGGGAAAGGATTCATGTTGAACATGCATTGTTGAGGCCACCAGATTCCAAGAGATAGTTTCAAACTTGTGCTCATACAGATGGCATGAGTTTAACTTAGTGGATGCAAAACAAAATAAGTAGTCATGGATGCGAGAAAGAGAACTATAGGAAAAAGGCAAGATGGGCATGCATGAGTAGAAAGGAGGTAAAAGGGCGTGGAAGAGAGAGTAGTAGTTAGAGTACATTATGTAAATATATGGCCTTGCCAAAAAACTTTTTTTTGCAATAATGAAGAATTTTAAATCCAATATACTTCATTATATCAGACAGAATAGAAATATGAGATGATTTTGATAGACACGAAATGGGCTATTGTGTGGTATAATTTATAACGAATATGGAATAAGATTAATTGAAGTATGTACCAATGTAACAACAAATTTACAGATAAAGAAGATGTGGTCTATATCTACAGTAGAATATTATTCAGCCTCAAGAAAAGATGAAGTCCATGGAGCCCTGTCATTTGTTAATTTCAGTTTGCTGGTTGATATGTTAAAAAAAAAAAAATAGACCCCAGACCAACATGTCAGATAATCTTACTTATATCTAGAAGCTAAATTTTTGCTGCATTCAAGTAGAGAATCAGATGCTGATAATTACATAAAAAATGATGACGGGTAAAGGTCAGACAAAGGGCTGCAGAATGCCACAATGTAGTGGGATATAAGAAAGCAGATCCCCTTCTTATCCTGGTGTTTTGTACGTTCCATGCAAACTAGAAGGGATTCTGAGTGTTCAGTCATAATAAGACAATGTTTGAGGTAACTGATCTACTTACTCTAGATTTGTTGAAACATTACCTACTGTCCTGTGAATATATGTAATTTTTATAACAAGGAATATAAAGCATGGTTGAGTTGGGGAGATGGCTCAATGTTTAAGAGCTCTTGCTATTCTTCCTGAGGACCTGAGTTTGGTTCCCAATGCCCATGTTGAATGGCTCACAGGGGGAAATCCTGCTCCAAGGGATCTTTTGCCTTCTCATGACCTCTGTAGGCATCTGTACATATGTGAGATTCAATCACACAGACACACATATACACAAAATTAATACAAATAAATTTTATAAAATAAATCTATGTAATGGTCTCATCTAGCTTTAAAGTTGAAAAATAAGCAATCAATAAAACTAAAACAACAAGCTAAACAAATATTTACCCCGAAGATTTTATGTACATGGAAAATGAAGGGAGAAAATGTTATTCAGCATCTTAGTAATTAGGAGAAAAAATTTAACTATTATTATGTGTGAAACACATCTACTTAAGTACTGGCAATATCAAACCTGGCAAGTGTATGGAAGAGCTTGAATCATCACTTAGGAAACCAAGGTACCTTTTTTTCTTTTGTTGTGATAGCTGGGATTGAATCCAGTGAAGAGCTCAGGCTAGGAAATCACAATACCATTGAACTACATCCTCAATCCTTTTATCAAGGCTGACCTTGAACTCACTTTGTATCCCAATCAGGATTTGGATATGTTAACTTCCTGCCACAGCCACTCCAGCTAGGATTACAGACCTTCTCCATCAGACCTAGTGGGGGTTTTCTTATAATATCAAACAAGCATTGACCATGTAGCTCAGGAAACCATTGCCAAATACTTACCAAAAATAAATAAAAATCTTGTATTCAAAAAATGTGTACACAAATGTATAAGCTCTAGCCATAACTTTCAAAACTGGAAAGAATCCAGATGTTCAGCTACTCAACTAATAATCACTGACTGATATAGCCACACAGTGGATCTCAGTGACTACATAGGGAACAAAAGAGTGACCCACACAAAAACATCAGTCGATTTGAAATGCCTTTGGCCAAATCAGACCCAAAAGACTACATAATTTACCATGCTGATTTCCCCTAAATTCCAAAACTATAAGGATATAAATGGTTCAGCAGTTATTTCCAGGAAGTAGGTCAGGAGAAGGGACTTGAAAGAAGCAATTTCTGTAGATGGGAACTGTGAGAATGATGGTTCAGCTTCCTATTATTAATGTGCTGGTAGAGTAAGTTTGCATTTGTCAAAGTCTATGTACCAGAGGAGAAGACTCTGTTTGCATAACTGTTGAGACAACAGTGGGGATGCAATAGAATGTAACAAAATTAACCAGACATAGCTATAAAAAATCCAGATATGATTTATCAAGCCTTAGAATTTGACACTCTTCGTTCTTCAAGCCAATCATTCAAGATGATAACAAGAAGTTATAAGAAGTACAACTTATAACTGATAAGAAGTAACCTTCTAATAAGTTTAAAAAGAAAAATCTCAAGTCCAGAAGAGGTATTACCAGGTTAAGTTTTGGATAGCTCTGTGTTCTCAATGCATGAACATTGTCTTTGATTAATCCCTTGTTGTTACAGTGTCTTGCAGTCTTAGTTAAATGTGCCAGTAAGATGTTAATGGAACATGGTGATATGTGGAGATGACTATGAGGACAGGCAGCAGCTGCTGCTGCCTGTTTAGAAAAATGCGGATTTTCCATGGACCATGTAGCAGTAATATAATGATCTTCCCTCATGTACATCAAGCAGATTTGGAAAATGAAATTGGCAAGGCAACACAACCAGTACTTCAACATAATTTGCCACTAACACATAGCCTTTAATATAGTCACAATATTGCTGTGTCTTCTGAAAATGCAAAAAGTCAGGTTTGAAAAGTAAATTGAATTCAATGTGGTCTTTTCTTTGACATGCCAAACAGCTGATGCATTTATTATAATCTAAAAGCTAGGTGTGCCAGAGCAATAGCAGCGAAGTTTAATGGCATACACAAGTCCCAGAAAACTGCTTATGAAAAGCTTGTTTAATCTAAATTGCTTCCCTCTGAACATTTTTATTCACTTTATGTATGACTTTATAGATTTGCCCTTTTAAATACATGCCTTTTAAGAAAGAGAAAAAAGGCATTTTCACCTTTAAAACAGAGTGCAACCGTAAGGATGGCTTTTTGTTAACAGACAACGACATCAGATTTTGTTTTCATGGACATCAATATATGTCCATATATCAGCAGAAAATAATAGCTTTAGTTTTATAAGTTATAAAATGTTATTATAACCTAATAGTTTCCAAAATTTTCAAATTCTTAGTAGAAGTATCATAATGTCATCTGCAAATGATCAAGACCCTAACCTAAATACTGTTAACCATGCCTTTCCAGGAATTCTCATGACTAGTATTATGTGTCTATGATTTATGTCAACATACTATAGAGATACATGGATGTTTTTCATCTGAAAACTATATAGGCTTTTGTTGTTGCCATTGGTGCCCCCCAGAACTTGAAGGTATGGTACTGTTGCTAAATATAGCACATTCTTTTGATTCAGGACTTGGGGAAATGGAGGTACAAATGACCTGGATGCTTTCTCTCTCAGGACTAGCCATCATAGCATCTGAAAGTACCAAACAAGTTGCCAATGAAGAAAAGCAAGCAATAGTAGTTATAAAACCTAAACTCTAGCCATTATAACAAGATGTTCCCAAATGTACAATGATGTCACCTTTATTGTCATAGTAAAGAAAAAGCTGTCTAACTGAATTTACAGCCCACTCAATAGGACAGAATTCATGCCTGGTACTGTAAACTTAGCCAAATACCTGTGACAGGTAAAACCATAGAATCTAAAATGAACCTACTATTTGCACTTCCTTGAAGCAGAAATAATACCAATTGTATTCTAAATGCCTATCCTTATGCCCACAGTTAAGCACCGTCCTCGCCGCCATCAAAACAACCTACTCATTTTGTTTTGTTTAGTTTTGTTTTTCAGCAAGAAGAAGCTACTACAAGTTGTCCTGTGAAAGAGGAATAGAGGAGTTGAAGGGGAAAGAAGTTGGGGCAGAAATGAGGTAAATAGAATGCTTACATATGGAACCCTAAAAAAATAATAAAATAAATAGTTATAATAAAAATTAAAAGCTCAGATGTGAATGCATTGAAAAGATCTATATCTTTCAAAGGGACTTAGGCTGTAGCTATATAACCAAGAACCACAGAGGTCTAATAAATGGATCAGCATCGAACATAAATGATCTTTGTTTTAAAGTGTATTATTTAGTTCCTGTTCTGTTTAGTCTGTGTGTACTAGACATACAAAAGAAAACATTAATTTGTCCAATCCAACACTTCATATATTATTAGCATATACATTTAGAGAGCTGGACAAATTTCTCATTTATTATTTGACTCGTTATTTTTAGTACATGGTTTATGTGTTTGTTTTGTGCATGTGTGTTTGTGTGCATGTGTGAGTGTGTACACAACACAGTACTGGTGCAGACATGAGAAAACATGTGGGAGGTTTTTTTCCTTCTAAACTGTGAGTCTAGGGATCACACTCAGGTCGCCAGGCTTCGCGGCAGGCATTTTCGACCCCTGAGCCAGCCCGCATCTTGTCAATCGCGTGCTTATTTTAAATTGAGAACTGTGAGTATTTTTTAATAATAATTTTGAGCCCTAGAGTTGAGACACAATAAAAATCAATTTGTACTAGAATGGAAATAGCAGGTAGAGCTGAGCATATACTCCACTGGCTTTAACACTGCACCTTATATCCAAGAATTAAGCTATTAAAATAGATCCAATCTTGGAATACATAAAATTCAAACATAAAAGTGAGTCAGATATTTTACATTTAAAATGGTTATAATTATAAGAGTTAATATTCTGGAAATGCAGTTATAAGAATGTAGGCTAAACACCTCAGTAATTCTGAAGATAGTTACTCAGTTCTATAAATGCAGTTTATGGATTTTAACACATGTCACAAACAAGAATAAGTAACCATGACCAGGTAATTAATTTGATATTTCAATTTGAGTCATATGTTGAGCGGCCATATCTTTCGATAAACATTACGCTAAATCTGTGTATGGGTAAGTTTCAGAATAACACTGCCATTTGAACCGGTAAGTTGACTACAGTATATTGCCCTCCCCATTACGGGAGAGCCATACCCAGGTTTCTGAGACCTGAACATAAGAGAAGTCAGGGCAATTATACTCTGTCTATTTTCTAACTGGGAACAGGCAGTCTTCTGCATATTTCTAGCTGTCTTCCCTCGCACGTGGATGGAAATTACAGGAGCAGCTTTGTGAAAGTCATCCTTAAGACTCAGATTAAAATGACACCACTGGATCTCCTGTGTCTCTAGCTTACAATGTGCTTCTACATTTCCACAGTTTGGCAAACCACCAATCCAATTTTATTCTGTACATACACAGAGACACCTGCATGTAGTGATGGACTGGTTAATGGCAGGCTACATTCTGAGAGCCGTGCTAGTAGAGTTCGATATGAATACATCAAGGAATGCACCTTAACGGAAGAAATATGACACGGCTTAGTAGATGTTATAATTTTATAGGATAACCATCACAATATTGGTGAAAACGTTGTTTCCTGCATGGCTGTATATATATATATATACATGTTTTGTTTTATTTCTCTGAGAACACTAACATACCAGGAATCATCCATAAATTATTAAGCATCTGCTGCTTTTCTGACATGTCGCTTGTTGTATAATTGACCACTGACACCTTTCTAATACTCTTGTGCCTTCTGTTTGTTTATTAACATAACATGGAATTGACATTATGGTAGGAATAAGAACCTTCTTTGACAGACCTGTATATTTGAACATTTAGTCCTCATTTAATGTTTCTATTTCAAAGGGTTTTAGAACCTTCAAACTGTGGGGCTAGATGCTGGAGGTGAGTTATTGGAGGCCTATAGATAGAGACTGAAACTCCACTTCCTGCCCCATCTCTCTTTTATCTATGGAAAAGTGAGTGAGTAGCGTTAAACCCATTCCGCCATAGTCTTGAACTCTTCATGCTACCATGTCTTGCCTGCAACAATGAAATATACCCTCAAATTCTGAGACAAAATAAATCCTCCCTCTTTCTAATTCTTTGTCAGGAATTCTATCACATAAAAAAATATAGTCAATACTAAGAAGCAGAGTGACTGAAATGATAAGCCTAACCACAAGTGGCTTACAGGTTTTCAGAACTAATTTGTGGAAAAAATGTGGGAAACTTTGGAGAACTAATACTAAAAACAGACTTTAATGTGTTATTCTGATGAGAGTTTGGGAGAGCAAAATTTCTCTAAGAAATTCGAATATAAGTGATTTACATGGTACCTGAAAACCTGCCTTAATTTTATTCTTGTTTTGATTTTTTGATTAAAGCAGAAATAAAAAAATAAGGGACTGGACAGTTAAAGACAAATGTAAGAACACATAACATTGGGTGAGTGGGTGGGGAAGTAGGTGGAATGGGTCTGAGAAAAGTAAGAGAGGAAACTATGATTACAATACAGTTTATGCTGATAAAGAAATTAGTGAAACAACAACCTTCACAATGGCCACAAATAATATAAACTATCTTGGTAGAACTCTAACCAAGCAAGTGAAAGACCTGTGTGAAAAGAACTTCAAGTCTCTGAAGAAAGAAATTGAAGAAGATTCCAGAAGATGCAAAGATCTCCCATGCTTACAGATCAGTAGGATTAATACAGTAAAAATCTCCAACTTACCAAAAGCAATCTCAGGACTCAATGCAATTCCCATCAAAATTTTAACACAATTTTTACAGACCCTAAAAGAACAATCTTTGACTTCGTATGGAAAACTAAAAAGCCCAGGACAAAGAACACAATACTCTCCAATAAAAGAACTTTCGAAGGTATCACTATTCCTGATTTCAGGTTCTGTACTATTGCACTGCAGAACAATAGTAATAAAATAAAGTGCATGGTACTGGCATAAAAATGGACAGGTTGATCAATGAAATTGATTGAAGACCCAGAAATAAACTGACAGACCTATGGACAACTGATTTTTGACAAAGAAGACCAAACCATACAATGGGACAAAGACAGCATCTTCAACAAATGGTGCTTGTCTAACAGGATGTCTACATGGAGAAAACTGCAAATAGATCCATAGATTACACTGCACAAAACTCAAGTCCAAGTGGATCAAAGACCTCAATGTTAAACTAGATACACTAAACCTATTAGAAGAGAAAGTGAGGGATAGCTCATTGGTACAGGACACAACTTTCTGAACAGAACACCAACAACTCAGGCACTAAGATCAACAATTAAAAGAATGGGACCTCATGAAACTTAAAAGCTTCTCCAAACTTTTACCTCCCCCTGAGGGGGGAGCAGCCTTACCAGGCCACAGAATACAATGCAGCCACTCCTGATGAGACCTGATAGACTAGGATCAGAGGGAAGGGGAGGAGAACCTCCTTTTCAGTGAACTAGGAGAGGGACAGGGTGGGGAAGAGGGAGGGTGGGATTGGGAGGGAAGGAAGGACGGAGGTACAGGGGGGATACAAAGAGAATAAATTGTAATTAATAAAAAGAAAAAGAAAAAAGAAAACAAAACTTCTACAAAGCAAAGGATACTGTCAACAGGACAAAATGGCAGCCTATAAATTGGGAAAAAAATCTTCATCAACAGAGGATTAATACCCAAAATATATAAACAACTCAAGAAACTAAACACTAACAAAATAATTCAATTAAAAATGAGGTACAGAGCAAAGCAAAATTCTTAACATAGGACTCTCTAATGGCAGAGAAGCACTTAAATAAATATTCAATGTCCCTTAGTCATCAGGGAAATGTAAAACAAAATAACTCTGAGGTTACATATTATACATATCACAATGGCTAAGATCAGAAACTCAAATGACAACACATGCTGGCTGGTGGGTGTGCAAACATATACAACCACTGAGGAAATCAATCAGGAGGTTTCTCAGAAAATTTAGAATAGATCTACCTCAAAAACCAGATATACCACTCCTGGGCATACACAGAAAAAATGCTTCAGCATACCACAAAGACACTTGCTCAACTATTCCCATAGTACTTTTTTTTTTTTAAATAGCCACAAACTGGAAACAACCTACATGTCCCTCAACTGAAGAACGGATAAATAAAATGTACATTTAAATGATGGAATACCACTCAGCTATTAAAAACAAAGACATCAGGCAATTTCCAGACAAATCGATGAAATTAGAAACGATTATCCTGAACAAGGTAACCCAAACCCAGAAATGCATGTATGTAACTCACTTATAAGTGACTATTAGCCTAAAGTCGTTGGGTCTGCTACAATCTACAGATCCAAAGAAAGGTGGGCCCAAGGGAGGATGTTTAGATCTCACTCAGAGATAAAGTAGACAGCTGAAGTAAATGGAGGGATGGAACTGGGTGGAGAAGGAGTGGGGTGGGTAACACGGGTGGGAATCAGGTGTGGAGAAAACTGGAAGGGATGTATCTGGAAGGAGAACTGAAATCAGCCAGAGAGGACATTTTGGGGATGGTAAAAGCTCCCTGGAGTTTATGGGGCTGACCCTAGCTGATACTCCTAACATTGGGGCATGTGGAGCCTGAATTTGCTACCTCCTATAGCCAGGTGGATTTTCCAGTGGAGGAAAGGGAACACAAACCCACCCATAAAACCTTTGACCCAAAAATTTTCTTACCTACAAGAAGTGTAGGGATTAAGACGGAGCAAAGACTGAGAGAAGGGCGAATCAGAGACTGGCCCAACTTGAGATCCACCCCATGGGAGAGAGTCAACCCTGTTACTATCAAGGAAACTCTGCTATGCTTGCAGACAGGAGCTTAGCATAATTGTCCTCTGGGAGGCGTCATCCGGCAGCTGATGGGAACAGATGGAGAGACCCACAGCCAAACAATAGGTGGATGGCAGGATTTCTGTGGAAGAGTGGAAGGAAGGAGAGTGGGATCCAGATGGGTCGAGGACACCACCAAAAGATCTACAGAGTAAACTAACCTGGGCCCATGGGGCTCAAAAAGAGGGAGCACCACCAGAGGAGTGAACATGGGATGGACATAGAGCCCCACATATATGTGCAAATGTAGATCTTGGTCTACATATGGGTTTCATGGGAGCAGGGGCTGTCTGTGACTCCATCGACCGCGTTTGGATCCTTTCCCCCAGCTGGGCTGTCTGTCAATCCTCAGTGGGAGAGGATGCACTTAGTCCTCCCGCTGTTGGAGGTTCCTGGATGGGTTGGTAAATCTTGGGGGTCTCTTCTCTGAGAACGAGATGTCGGAATGGGGGAGGAGTGTGTGAATGTGGGCCTGGGAGGAAAGGGGGGAGGTGGGATCAGGTGTAAAGTGAATAAATAAATATTTAAAAACGAATATAGTACATGAAAATTTTCAAATATAGAATAATTAAGATCAAAGGAGGAAAAAGGAACTGAGTTCGACTCTAGTAGAATAAAAGTAAAAATAAAAAGCATCAAATGAAGCAAAAGTTGTATAATTAAAACCTGACAGGCAGTACCAGTGGCCGAAGCCCAAGCAAGGGCCTTCCAATGGCAGTTCTTACTCCATGTTTAAATGCTCACCAAGCTTATATATGGTTTGCTGATCCTGATCCTGTGGTCATACTGAAATCATCTTGTTTTTCCTTGCTTTGTAACATTATTAATTTTTCTTCTAGTAAGTGGCTCTCAGTTCAGAATTAGCCATATATTTCAAGGTCATTACTTTGCTTGTTTTTTTTTTTTTTTTTTTTTTTTTAGCTAAGTGTTAAGAAACATGAATATATACCTAGAAATGAAAACTCTGATGAATTTAAAAAGAATTTTTGTAAGTATGAGTCAAGTGAACACAGGAAATGCCAACCTCTAAATAAATAATAAAATAAAGTAGCTTGAATGTGTCCCCTGAAGATTTCTTATTGAAATATTACCTGTGTTCTCATGGCATTGAAAATGCGAGGCCTTTTGGAAAGTGTTCTGCTTCGGAATGAATTGTTGCTTTATAAATGCGATCGGGGACACCAGCATAGGAGCTTTGCTTGTGTTAATCCAGCCATGTAAGTTCACAGTGTGTTTGCCCGCCACCCTTTGCTTTTCCCCATCTGTCATCAAAGGACACAGTGGAAAGATTCAGCAAACACCAATACCTGCGTAGCAATGACAATACCCAAATCTTTGGCTTTCCCATATCCAGAAGTGAAAGTTATTCCGTTTTATGTTTTCTTGTAACAGTAAAAGAAGGCTAAATTAATTATTCTAGTTTCATTTTCTCACTCTAATAAAATACTGTAACAAAAGTCACTTAGGGAAGGAAGGAAGTTTGTTTTGTCCCAAATTCCCAGGACACAATGAATCATTAGAGGAAGTCAGGGCAGGAGCCCCACCTTGGAACATGGAGGTTGAAACCAAGGATGGTTCCTTCTTGAGACTTTGCTCTCTTGCTCATCGAGATTCACACTCACTCAGCTTCCTTACACAGCACAAGGCCATCTGCCTGGTGAAGGGTGACACCCACAGTAATCTAATAACCTCTACATCTATTAAAATGTCGAGAAAATCTCTCCTAGACATGCCCCTCTGATAAAGGCAATCAATCAATTACTTTCTTTTCAGGCAAATTTAAGCTATTTCAAATTGACAGCTAATCCTAAGTAGTACACAAAGAATAATTATCAGTGAATTCTTAAGTATGAAGTTTATTGTAGGAATTTAATAAGTATGAAGCTTAATACCAAGGTCTCTAAATTCTAACCTTTAACTGGGAATTGTTTCCATTTCATTCTTTTGGAAAAAAGTCACTTTTATGAAGGAAGTGGCAACTTTTAATTAAAAAAGCTTGCCAGACTCTATGCAGTCAAAACTTCACTAGAAATCTTTCTTACATGTACTTATTCATCATTTCACTAACCATCCAAAATCTAAGTTACAGATACAGATACAGTATTCATTTCCACAATTGGGCTGTGAACAACAGATAATTGAGAGCAGCTGTTGACTAATATTACAAAATAGAAATAAAGTCACTTTAAGAGACAGAACCACATATCTAAGGGGAAATGCAGCATGACGGTGCCCCGAAGGATAAGTCGAGTTAATTCTACAGGTATGTGAGCAGAGTGGGCATATATTCTGCTAAGACTGTGAGCCAAGTAAACAGCTACACAGGAATTCAGAATCTGTGACTGATGGTCTGAACTTATCAGAGTGTAGTGATGACACTTCAGCCTAAAAAGGGTTATGTGAAAACTGTGAACAGCAATTACAACAACCGATTGAAGGAAACAAAACGGTAGGTTATGGTGGTCCATATAATCATTGAGGGTGATGAATAAATTAAGCAGAGAAATCCATAAAGCTTACAACTGGCTGAGAATGTAGCTTGGTGATCGAGCGCTTGCATAGCGTGTGCAAGGTCCTGAGTTTGATACCATAAGGCAATTTTAAATAAATTTTAAACCAACATGGCAAGTGAATACATGTAGCCATGAATACATACTAGATAGGAATACATAAAAAAATATACTTGTAATGTTTGAAGCTTGAACATGTATAATAACACTGAAATCTTTAAGAGAAAGTGAACTATGTTATAATCTGCCCAGTGAGTTAACGTTGAAGATTGAAGTTGAGAGCTTAGGATAATGAGTATTTTCAGTCAAGAGATGGGCAAAAGATGGGACTGAGTTGATTATTTAGAGCTTAACATTACAAATATAATTGAAGCTATGAATGTGAACGAAACCAACACAGAGAGAAAGCGGATGGAGAGTTTGGGTAGATTTATAACAACACAGGAAAGAAAGAAACATAGGGGAAAAGCTGTCACTGAGTCATTCATATGAAATAATAGAACTTAATTCAGAACTGTGAAGTATAAATAAAATAATGAGGCATAAAATCTGACTGAGTACAAACCACACAGGTAACAAAGGAAATAAAGTTGAGGCAATAATATTCAGGCAAATGTATTCAGACACGTAAATGCAAAACAGCAAAACAGCACAGGGCATACTAAGTTTCTAATAAATGAAACGGGCATACTCATTTCCTTTTAGACTTTCAGCGTTCCTATATGTACAGAGACTCAGCCACACAGTGGCAAATGAGCAGTTGTTTTCCAGAATGAGCTGCACAAATGCACAACATGAAGGAGACTGTGCCCGGTGTGTTTGTCATTGTGCGCTGCAGTGATGCCACGAAACCGAAAAGCATATCGCCTGTCAACCTAGCCCAAAGTCCCAACTTCCAAAATCTGTCAGAGTACAGCTTTGTGGATCCCTTTTTAATTAGCTTGAAAGTCTTTAACTGTTTGGGATGAAGGATGGTTTGGCTAATTAACAATCTTGTGGGCTCTTTTTTGATCTCTAGCTAGAAATGAAAATGACTCACCCTTGGATAGTTTAAGAGAAGTTGAAGTAAACTTGGGTCTAGAAATGGCTTCACAAACATTGTAAAAGTGAATTCTGAATTCACAAATACTTTTGTGTAAAGGGGGCCTGGATATGTATATAAATTTTTCTATAGGAAATGAATCTAAAATGTTTATTGAGCACATATTACAGAGATTTATTTGACAGAAAATATAAAGAATGCAAACATGTCAATAACCATGTCAAGTTCATAATCTCTTTGATCAAGATTAGGGAAAATATTTAAAGTTGAGTGTACTGTAATGTATATGCTCACGTGCATTTATAGCATACCTTTGAGTTCATGCAATTTTCCAGTAAACTCCAGATATTCTTTTTTTTCTGATTGTTCAGCCTTGACCTTTGTAGTATTTACAAATAATCCAGAAAAAAAGAACACCTGCTACTGTTCTAACTTGCAAACTCACAGTCCTGTCACTGTAACATAAGAAAATCCACCCTGATGGTTTGAACTTAGCAGAGTGACGTAATGACAATTTAACCTAGAAAGAGTTTTTCTACATTTTTCACAATACCATCACTGAAATAACTCCACTGGATTTTGAATGCACTTTACCATTAAAAAACGAAACAAAAAAAATAACAACAAAAAAAACTTCTGTGCATCTTTTTGCCACTTGTTAGAACTTATGAATATTTTGGCTTGAAAATTTAAAGTTGTGTTCTTAGATGAATAGATTGTACGGTATAAGTTTATTCTATGTAAAGCCTTCATCATCACTTATTATAAATTTGAAATTTCTAAAGAGTAATTTTAAGTGTGTCTCTCAGCCTTTGGCTTCTTCTATTGAGAATTCTCTGATAAGATCTGTTCTAAATTTCTATTGAATTATTTGAGCTTTTTAAATATCCAGTCTCTTGGATTCTTTATACATTTTAGAATCTACAGTAGACATATGAGATTTTAAATCTCAAATTTGAAATTTCCAGGATTTGAACACACACCTTCTCAGCAGTTCTGTGCCAGTTCTGTGAGCCCCACACATCAAGATCCAGCCACACTGTTCTTGAACAGAGACCAAAAAGATGATTCATCCTACCACAGAGACACTTGCTTAGCCACGTTCATTGCTGCTCTATTCATAATAACCAAAAATTGAGAACAACCTAGATGCCTATCAACAAAAGAATGAATAAAAAAAGTACTGTCCATTTTCAAATGGGGTATTACTCAGTCATTTTTTTTTTAAAAAATGACATTATAAAATTTACAAGAAAATCGATGTAACTAGAAAAAAGAATCAACCTGAGTGAGGCGTCTTAAACTCAGAAATGTAAACATGGTATATATTCACTTATATGTAGATATTAGCATTAAGTAAATGATAATCATACTACAATTCATAGAGCCAGAGAAGTTAGGTACAGATGAAGGGACTGTGGGGACACAAGGATCTTACAGGGAGGGGAAAATAAATAGATATTTTGGGGGTACTAAGAGAGACTGAACCTGAATGGAAGAATCATGTGAGGGGGGAGGTGAGAAGAACTTGGACTGAATGTGGGCAGAGGCAGCTAGAACTGAGAGGCATTTAAGGGGTTGTATAGAAATCTATTGCAAAGGAAACTTTCTAAAGTGTATATGAAGGCAATTATAAGTCCCCAAATAATGGGGGAGTGAGAGAGTCATGCCCACCTCTTGTCAGAAAGAAAGAAAGGAAGAAAGAAAGAAAGAAAGAAAGAAAGAAAGAAAGAAAGAAAGAAAGAAAGAAA
>NW_026587216.1:45627377-45704684 GCF_907164565.1 Psammomys obesus | reverse complement strand
AAAGAAAGAAAGAAAGAAAGAAAGAAAGAAAGAAAGAAAGAAAGAAAAAAAGAAAGAAAGAAAGAAAGAAATCCAGTACTAGGACTGGGCTACACCACATTGAGATTTTAGCCAAAAGGGCCACATGGAAATCTCCAAACAATCCCGGCGACTGTCAGGCTTGGTTTCCACAGACTGACAGCAAGGCCCCATTTCGGGAGACAACAAACATCCTTACATCTCACTGAATATGGAGAGTTTAAACTTGTGCCTAGGAGAGCCTTCTCCCCTATGTTCTAATGCCTGGTGTGAGAAAGTTCTCTGCAGGCTACCAAAAAAGAAACAAAAACACCAACTCTGCCACAAATCATCAGATCCAAAATGCTGTCTGTCTGAAAAATACATTATGGCAATGGTGGCACAAAGCTTGTGGAAATATCCAAACATTTGATTTTAGTTAAGGTACAATCTACAGGAAGTAAACCCTACCAGGTACTTCTGGGGTGACCAAGAACTAGAAACTAGAAGATCTAGGGTAAAAATAAACACTAATGGTCATTTAAAAAAAAAAGCAAAAGAAAAACAAACAAAAAGCAATGATAAAATGACTCCTAAAGATATTCTTCTATACTCATATATGAGTGCCTTACTCAGACAGCATCAGAGAAACTTCCTCCCGCATCAGATAGGAACAAATAAAGAGATTTATATCTGAATGCTGTGCAGAGAGAAAGTGAGAGAGACCTTGAATGGAATGTCACTATCAAATCCATCCCAAAGAATTTTAGGGACCCCACTGAAGAGGAGGCAGAAAGAGTGTAAGATACAGCAGGAATGGAGGACACCAGGAGAAGAAGAATCTCTACATAAACGAAGCAAAGTTTATCTAAAGTTACAGAGATTAAAGTAGGACGCCTGGAGCCTACAGAGGTCTACACAAAGTCTTCTGCGCATATAACATAGCTTTAAATTTAGTAGCTTTATGGGACTCCCATGTGTGAGAATGAATGGACCTCTGATAACACATGCCAGCACTTGGTCTCTATTCCTTCTGTTTGTTAGCCTTGTTCGACTTGGATGTGATGTTTTTTGTTCTGTTTTTACTATTTTCATTATTGGGTTTTGTTGTTGTTTTTACCTGATAGAATCCTGTTCTTTAATTTATTTATTTATTTTATGTATTTTTTAATTCTTATTAATTACACTTTATTCACTTTGTATCCTCCCTGTGGTTCCCTCCCACCTCCAGTCCCAATCCCTCCCTTCCTCCACCCTCTGCATACATGCCCCTCCCCAAGTCCACTGATAGGGGAGGACTTCTTTTCCTTCCTTCTGATCTTAGTCAATTATGTCTCATCAGGAGTAGCTGCATTGTCTTCTTCTGTGGCCTGGTAAGGCTGCTTCCCCGTCAGGGGGAGGTAATTAAAGAGCAGGCCAATCAGTTCATGTCAGAGACAGTCCCTGTTCCTATTACAATGAAACCCACTTGGATACTAAACTGCCATGGGCTACATCTGTGCAGGGGTCTTAGGTTATCTCCATGCATGGTCCTTGGTTGGAGTATCAGCCTCAGGAAAGACCCCTGTGCTCAGATTTTTTGGTTCTGTTGCTCCACTTGTAGATATTAAACAAAGAAACAATAACTCTGACAGAGGTCATGAATCAAGTGGACTTCACTGACATCTACAGAACCTTTCACCCAAACACAAAAGAATTTACCTCAGTAACCACTTGGTTTCCCATAGTAAGGGGAACAGGGGCTATTTCTGACAGGAACTCAATGGCAGGCTCTTTGACCTCCCCACCCCATAAGGAAGGAGTAGTCCTGCTAGGCCACAGAGGAGGACTTTGCAGTCAGTCTTGAAGGAAGATACCTGATAAAACAGGATCAGATGTAAGGGGAGGAGGTCTTCCCCAATCAGTGGACTTGGAAAGGGGCAGGGAGGAGATGAGGGAGGAAGGGAGAGTTTGGGAGGGAATGAGGGAGGGGGATACAGCATTAATAAAATAATAATAATAAAAAATAAAGAATTTACCTTCTTCTCAGCACCTCATGGAACCTTCTCCATAATAGACCATATAGTTAGTCACAAAGCAAGACTCAACAGATACAAGAAGATTGAAATAATCCCTTGTATTCTATCTAATCACCATGGAATAAAGCTGGACCTCAACGACAAAAATAGCAAAAGGCCTACACACACATGGAAACTGAACAACTTGCTGCTCAATGACAGCTGGGTTAAGGAAGAAATAAAGAAAGAAATTAAATACTTCCTAGAAGTCAATGAAAATGAAGGCACAACATACCCAAACTTATGGGACACAATGAAAGCAGTGCTAAAAGGAAAGTTCATAGCACTAAGTGCCTTCAAGAAGAAATTTGAAACATCTCATGCAAGCAACTTAATGGCTCACTTAAAAGCCCTAGAAAAAAAAAAGAAGCAGACACACCAAAGAGGAATCCGGTTCTTTTTAAGGAAACACAAAAAAGAAATGGCTCTGGATGGGAGAGAAACTGGGAGGGGTAAAAGGGGGATATAATTAGGATATATTGTATGAGAAAAATATATTTTCAATAAAATGATAACAAATATTTTTAAATTTTTAACTGATTAATAACTTTTGAACATTTTCTTGCAGATTATCTAGAAGATAATCAAGTTATTTGACATCAGGGGTATTTGAAGGAAAATACAGCAGTATTTGAAGGAAAACTATTAAAATTTATAAATTGTAACAAAAAATTATTTGGCTTCAATTTCTATGTGTATCTCAGTGAAGTAAATCAGTCTGGGCAGGTAGAAACACATTTTCCTGTGAAACAAAGAACTGATTATATTTGTTAATTCTGTGTTTGTGTATTTTAATAAGTAATTTTATTACTAAAGACTGCTATAAAAAATAGATTAAGACAAATTAGCCTTACATGGAACTATGTTTTGCTAAAATGAAGCGCACAGCAGCTCAGTAACCAAGTGAGTTCCCTAGTAAGGAACAGGGACTGTCTCTGACATGAACTCAGTCCTGGCTCTTTGATCACCTCCCCCTGAGGGGGGAACAGCCTTGCCACGCCACAGAGGAGGACAATGCAGTCAGTACTGATGAGACCTTATAAGCTAGAGTCAGATGGAAGGGGAAGAGGACCCCCCCTATCATTGAACTTGGAGAGGGGCATGGGAGGAGATGAGGGAGAGAAGATGGGATTGGGAGGGAATGATGGAGGGGGCTACATCTGGGATACAAAGCAAATAAACTGTAATTAATATAAAAACTAAAACTTTAATTTAAAAAGAGTTCAAGTTCATTTTCTTGAGATTGAATTCTGCCAAACACATTTAAAATATGTTTTCAATTCAATGTAAACCTGTCAAATAATTGAAAGAAATAGTGCACAATTCAATTCAAGAGGACTATATCACCATGTTACCAAATTACATGTAAATATTCCTCAAAGACTTGCATGCAGAAAGTTCTCTGTTTGCTTAAGATAGGATCTTATTATTTAGCCTTAGCTGTCATAGAACTTGTGATATAGACCAGGCTAGCCTCAAATTCACAGAGATTCGCCTGCCTGTACCTCCTGAGTTCTTGAATTAAAGATGTGTGCTATCTTGCCTGGCAACGTGTGAAAAAAAAATCTTAGCAAATTATACTAAAAACCAACTATTCCCCTTTTCCTGTAACATGTACCACAATCAAGTTGATTTTATCTCTGGAAAGTAAATTTATTTTAACTTCTAGAATAAAGTTACAAAAGTTGTTATGTTAAACAAATTAAAGAAGCTATACCATATGATCATTGGAGCAGATTAAAGATGAATAACTTTCTCAATAGACATCCATTCTCTTCAACACCTGATATTTAACTTGAAATGAGTAATAGAACTAAATATAAAAATCTAAATACATAAAAATTCTAAATATATTTTATAAAATCTTTGTATAATCTGAGTTTGTAACATCAAAGCATGATCCACAATATTAAAAAGTACACAAACTGAAACTTTCCAAAATACAAAATATCTGTACTCCCAAAGCCGTTATTAAGCCAATTTAAAAGTAAGCCAAATATCTGGGCACAGTGTTCTTTTCTGAGACTGATACTCCAACCAAGGACCAAAGTCCATTCATGGATATAACCTAGAACACCTGCACAGATGTAACCCATGGCAGCTCAGTATTCAAGTGGGTTCCCTAGTAAGGGGAACAGGGGCTGTCTCTGACATGAACTCTGTGGCAGGCTCTTTGGCCACCTCCCCCTGAGAGGGGAGCAGCATTACCAGGCCACAGAGGAGGACAATGCAACCAGTCCTGAGGAGACCTGATAAGCTAGGGTCAGACGGAAGGGGAGGAGGACCTTCCCTATCAGTGGACTTGGACAGAGGCATGTGAAGAGATGAGGGAAGGTGGGTGGTACTGGGAGGGAATGAGAGAGGGAATTACAGCTGGGATACAAAGCAAATAAAATGTAATTAATGTAAAAAAAATAAAATTTAATTTAAAAAGTAAGCCAAAACAAGGAAATATTTTCAAATATTATGTAGGATAAACACTTGTACACAAAATACATAAGAAAGACTAGGCTAGATATTTAAATTAAGAAAAATCATTCAACTAAAAATAAATGATTAAGTCTGACATATGGGTTCATGTCAATGTTTTTGGACATAATCACCCCTCCTTAAATTGACCAGTTCATGGGGAGCAATGATACCATCTAAAAGAATCTTGGTAATATTGGTTTCCAGTGCTAATTATTAGTCACAGAGGCCATGGTGACAGAAAGGCTGGATTTTCCAATACACATTCTCTAGAGAGTCTGACTGCTAAAGAGGGAAATATACCCAGTGTTCCAAAAGGAGCCACGTGGTCATCAAGATTCTTTCCCATCAAAGGAGATAGCATAGGGGCTGGAACAAAAAAAAAAAAATAGGACCAAGAGGGTCTTGGTTGGTAACACCAGTAAAACCATTGTTATGGTGGAGGGGTTGGGAGAGTATGCTTATGTCAGATGCTTTCTAATTCTGCTTGTCTTTTACCACTTAGAAAACAACTAGTCACCATTATACTGTTCTTAATTTCTATACATTGTGGTTTTTGAACATTGCAGTCTTTCTTTCTTTTTTGAATTATTATCATTATCATCATCATTATTTGCAATTTATTCACTTTGTATCCCTGTTGTAGCCCCCTCCTTCATCTCCTCCTGGTCCTACTCTCCTTCCCTCTTCCTCCCCTATATCTCTCTCCTAGTCCACTGCAGAAATCCTCCATCCCTACTGTTTGACACTAGCCTATCAGGTCCCATCAAGACTGCTTGCATCCTCTTCCTCTGTGGGTTGGCTAGGTCATCCCACCAGGGAGAAGTGATCAAGGAGCAGGCTGCCGAGTTCATGTCAGAAATTGTCTCTAGAGTACTATAATACCCATATGGAGACTTACTTGTCTATGGGCTACATCTGAGCAAGGGGTCTAGATTCTCTCCATGCGTGGTCTTTGGTTGATGCATCAGTCTCTGTAGCCCACCCCTCCCATTGGGCCCTGTTTATTTTTGAATTTTTTGGTCTCCTGTGGAGCTCTTATTCCCTCTGGGACCTTTTATGAACCCCTTCTTCCAAAAGACTCCCTGTGCACTGTCCAAAGTTTGGCTGTGAGTCTCTGGATCGGCTTTGATGCCCTGCTCGTTAGGGTCTTTTAGAGGATATCTGTGGTAGGCACTTGTATCCTTCCCTCTCTTATATAGCTTTCAGTGTCTATCCTGTTTTCCCTTCTGAATGAGAATTAAGCATCTTCCCTAGGGTTCTTCTTGTTGGTTAGCTTCTTTAGGTCTGTAGATTTTAGTGTTTTTATCCTATATTATATGGCTAATATTCACTTATAAGAGAGTGTATACCATATGTGTCTTTCTGCTTCTGGGTTACCTCACTTAGGATGATCTTTGCAAATTCCATGCATTTGCCTGCAAATTTCACAATTTTCTTGTTTTTAATTGCTGAGTAGTATTCCATTGTGTAAATGTACCACAATTTCTATATCCATTCATCAGTTGAGGGGACATCCAGGTTGTTTCTAGATTCTGGCTATTATGAATAAAGCTGCTATGAACATAGATGAGCAAATGCCCTTATTGTATGATTGAGCATATTTTGGATATATTCCCAAGAATGGTATAGTTGGGTCTTGAGGAAGTACCGTTCCCAGTTTTCTGAGAAAGAGCCACATTGATCTCCAGAGTGGTTGTTCAAGGTTACCTTCCACCAGCAATGGAGGAGGGGTCCTTTTTCTCCACATCCTCTCTACCATGAGTTGACACTTGTGTTTTTTATCTTAGCCATTCTGATGGGTGTAAGGTGGAATCTCTGAGTCATTTTTATTCCCAATTCCCAGATGACTAAGGACGTTGAACATGTCTTATGTGTTTCTTCCCCATTCAGTGTTCCTCTATTGAGAATTCTGTTTAGCTCTGTACCACATTTTTTAATTGGATTTCTTGATTTGTTGCTGTTTAACTTCTTGAGTTCCTTATATATTCTGAATATTAGCCCCCTGTCAGATATAGGGTTGGTGAAGATCCTTTCCCAGTCTGTAGGCTGCTATTTTGTTCTGATGATAGTTTTCTTTGCTTTACAGAAGCTTTTCAGTTTCATGAAGTCCCATTTATTGATTGTTGGTCTTAGAGCTAAGCTCTTGGTGTTCTGTTCAAGAAGTTGTCTCCCGTGCCAGTGTGTTCAAGGCTCTTTCCCACTTTTTCTTCTAACTGAATTAGTGTTGAGGTCTTCGATCCACTTTGACTTTAGTTTTGTGCAGGGTAATAAATATGGATCTATTTGCACTTTTCTATATGTAGACATCCAATTATACTAACACCATTTGTTGAAGATGCTATCTTTTTTTTTTTTTCATTGCATGGTTTTGGCTTTTTTGTTTTGTTTTGTTTTGTCAAAAATCAGGTTTCTATTGGTGTGTGGGTTTATTTTGGAGTCTTCAATTCAATTCCATTGATCCACCATTCCGTTTCTATGCAGTACCATGCTGTTTTTATTACTATTGCTCTATAGTCCAACTTGAGTGCAGGAATGGAGATACTTCCAGAAGTTCTTTTATTGTATAGGATGGTTTTAGCTACTCTGCATTTTTTGTTCTCCCATATGAAGTTGAGAATTTTTCTTTCAACTTCTGTAGAGAATTGTGTTGGTATTTTGCTGGGAATTGCATTGAATATGTAGATTGCTTTTAGTAGGATGGTCATTTTTACTATGTTAATCCTACCAATCCATGAGCATGGGAGATCTTTTCATCTTCTGATATCTTCTTCAATTTCTTTCTTCAGAGACTTGAAAGGTTTTTATGTTTTGTTTTGATATATACACGTCTTTCACTTGTTTGGTTAGAGTTATAGCAAGTTATTTTATCAGGCTCTTGTACTCTTAATTCTATACTGAGAGCTACCTTTCTCTCCTTTGTGAACAATGTCTGGTAGGCACATTTTTCTTCAATTCGTACAATGAGAAAGAATGGGAGAGTACAGGAAAATGCCAGGGTATCTCCAGGGACAAACTAGCCATTTATTTCACCTTACATGGGGAAATTATTTTACATAAGGAGGGCATGATTTCTTAACTAAAGACAAAATGCTGACTTCATTAATACTCACAGACACTTCCCTCTGAGAACAAAATGAAATACTCAAGTTCTCTGAAACCAATGCTGCTCCATTTGCTTCAATTCCTTATTTTTCCAATTCAACCTTTTGCTGGAGAAAAGATAAATTAACAGTTATAAAAACTGCATGGTACTGGCATAGAAACAGAATGGTGGATCAATGGAATCGAACAGAAGACCCAGAAATAAACCCACACACTTATGGACACCTGATTTTTGACAAAGATGCCAAAACTATACAATGGAAAAAAGATAGCATCTTCAACAAATGGTGCTGGTCCAACTGGATGTCTACATGTAGAAAAATGAAAATAGATCCATACTTATCACCCTGCACAAAACTGAAGTCCAAGTGGATCAAAGACCTCAACATAAAACCAGACACATTAAATCGGCTAGAAAAAAAAGTGGGGAATACCCTAGAACTCATTGGTACAGGTGAAAACTTCCTGAACAGAACACCAACAGCACAAGCTCTAAGAACAACAATCAATAAATGGGACCTCAAGAAATTGAAAAGCTTCTGTAAAGCAAAGGACACCATCATCAAAACAAAGCGACTGCCTACAGATTGGGAAAGAATCATCACCAAACCTTTATCTGACAGAGGACTCATATCCAATATATATAAAGAACTAAACAAGCTGAAAAGCAGCAAACCAAGTAATCCACTTAAAAAATGGGGAACAGAGCTAAAGAGAGAATTCTCTGTAGAGGAATATCGAATGGCAGAGAAGCACTTAAAGAAATGCTCAACCTCATTAGCCATTAGGGAAATGCAAATCAAAACAACCCTGAGATTTCACCTTACACCCATCAGAATGGCCAAGATGAAAAACTCAAGTGACAACATGCTGGAGAGGTTGTGGAGAAAAGGGAACCCTTCTCCACTGCTGGTGGGAATGCAAACTTGTACAACCACTCTGGAAATCAATCTGGCTCTTTCTCAGACAACTAGGAATAGCGCTTCCTCAAGATCCAGCCATACCACTCCTAGGCATATACCCAAAAGAGGCTCAAGTACACAAAAAGGACATTTGCTCAACCATGTTTGTAGCAGCTTTATTTGTAATAGCCAGAAGCTGGAAACAACCCAGATGCCCCTCAACTGAAAAATGGAGGCAGAAACTGTGGTACATCTATACAATGGAGT
This sequence comes from Psammomys obesus, assembly GCF_907164565.1. Classification (NCBI taxonomy): domain Eukaryota; kingdom Metazoa; phylum Chordata; class Mammalia; order Rodentia; family Muridae; genus Psammomys; species Psammomys obesus. Next base: position 45,695,887 of record NW_026587216.1, on the reverse strand, counting down.
ATTACTCAGCAATGAAAAATAAGGAAATCATGAAATTTGCAGGTAAATGGTGGGACCTGGAAAGGATCATCCTGAGTGAGTTGTCCCAGAAGCAAAAAGACACACACGGTATATACTCACTCATATAAACATACAACATAGAATAAACCCACTAAAATCTGTACATCTAAACAAACTAAGTAAAAGAGAGGACCCTAACTAAAATGTTCAATCCCCATCCTGAAAGGCAAAGAGGATGGACATCAGAAGAAAAAGAAAATAGGAAACAACCTTGGAACCTGCTACAGAGGGCCTCTGAAAGCCAGAAGAAAACAGGAAAAAACCTGGGAACCTGCCACAGAGGGCCTCTGAAAGCCTCTGCAGTATAGACTGTCAAAGCAGATGCTGAGCCTGATGGCCAACTGATGGGCAGAGTGAATGGAATTTTATGTAAAAAGTGGGAAATAATAAGAGCTGGAGGGGATGGGAACTCCACAAGCAGAGCAACAGAACAAGATAATTTGAACACAGGGAACTTCCCAGAGACTCATACTCCAACCAAGGACTATTCGTGGAGATGACCTAGAACCCCTGCACAGATGTAGCCCATGGCAGTTCAGTGTCCAAGTGGGTTCCATAGTAATGGGAAGAGGGACTGCCTCTGACATAATCTGATTGGCCTGCTCTTTGATCACCTCCCCCTGAGGGGGGAGCAACCTTACCAGGCCACAGTAGAGGACAATGCAGCCAATTTTGATGAGAACTGATAGACTAAGATCAGAAAGGAGAGGAGAACCTCCCCTATCAGTGGACTTGGGGAGTGGCCTGCATGCAGAAAGGGGAGGGAGGGTGGGATCGGGAGGGGAGGAGCGAGGAGCTTATGGGGGGATACAAAATGAATATAAAGTGTAATTAAAAAAAATTGTCAAATACAGTTTATATCCCAATGACTCTGTTGCAGTGTAGGCATAGATCCTAGCACACATGTGTTACCTCTTTCAAAATAATGCATCAGTTGGTAAAGGAGGTTTTAAAATCTGGAAGTGGGCAACATGGGTGTTTCACTGTGCAAGGTAGTCAATGGTTATTGGAGAGATTGCCAGCTGTCTTCTCTCACACATCATCTTTCTGAATTGAGAAAATTACACACATGAGAGTCACTGGGAACAAAATTCTTTCCTAGAGAAATGGAAATAGCATATTTTTTGCGAGATAGGACTATGATTCTGGCTTTTCCACAAAAGAAGTTTTGGAGCAAGATAGACATCTTAGAAAGAAATGCAGTTGTGATGCCAGGGATGGAGAATAGGATTTACAGCTAAAGATTTAACTCTGAAACTCACATAATTTCTTTCTGTAGTCAAAACAAACAAAGAGCTTTACATTTTCTAATAACTGTAAAAAATGTTTGAAGGGCAGCAGGGTTAACCTATTCTGAGTTGTAAGATATACTGAGTATCTATCTGATATATATGTTTATATATTTAATAAATATATAATATACATATATTATATCCATTATTAAGAGACATGTTACATATTCATCCTATTTTTTAATGTGTAGTAAAAATTTATCAGAGGAGAACTGAACAGCTAATACAAAGACCAGTTTTGTGACTCTCATTGTTTTCTTTGACTGAATCCCTAGCTCAAATGTACAGATATCCTTTCTATCTCCCTAATGACTTCACTTATCTGCTTGTACTTATCTGCTATGTTTCTCCCAATATGGTAAATACAAATTAGAGACAAATTTATAATATGCACTTAAAACCAACGATTTAGATCCCCAGTCCACAACTGGGCTAAAGTTTTGTGCTCTTCCTTGCTTTCTCTAGTATATATTTTCACACACATACATTCATTCATACACACAAGTATACTACACATACACACACACACACGTGCACACACATCATACACACACACAATCAGGCTGTGAAGTTAAAACATTGGCATTGAGTTGAAACTTTGGGTTGAAAAAAAGTTTGTCATGAGACGTCTACAAGAGCCATTTTTAACTGTTTTCCACTTTCTAGGCACCTTCCATGTCCACACACCAGCTACTCTCATTCTTAACCACAAAGTCCAAGAAATAAATTGCTGCTACATGGTTCATTCCTCAGAAATGTCTTTGATAATTGTCACAAGTGTAAGACACATAATTCTTGACTTGTTCTTTCCTTTATTCTTTTAACCTTTTAATTCTCCAGGTCTTAGTTCTGGAAAATCAATAAAGGAAAACTCATTTGGAAATCTTAACATACACAGTAAATGAAGAGGTTACTTGGTTTCATGCATCTGATTCCTATTTTGAGTTATAACTAAGAACCCCACTAAATTTTTCTCAACTTTTAATTCTAAAATAATGATTTGTAAAAACTTTTCTCTTTGTCTACTTATTCCTTATGCAAGTTGACATAGCTTGCTTAAAGTTCTTTCCTTCTGCCACAGGTATAACCATGTGTCATAGCAGACTCTCAAAAAATTGGCAAATAGACTGCTTAACAATCAGTTCGCTGCTTTCTCTTTACCTAGTAGTGATTTATGTGTGGCATCTTCTCCCAGCGCAGAAGGCGTTAGTTTTGGTCAGGGGTCTCATCACAGTCATGACTTTACCTCTGCATAGTTCCGTATACAAATGCATTTCTGAGAAGATGAACTTTGTGTACTCTCATTTATTTCTGTAAATAACAATTAACAGTGCCATTGGCCAATAGATTTTAGGAAATATTTATGAAGAAACATCTGAAATGAGTAAATTTTCATAAACATTCAATTACAAATTACCCCAGAAGTGGATAGATGAATAATTTTCTATTGTAATAACATAGACAGTATATACAAAGCATTTTTACCAGGAAATCAGACTGTTGTGTGATGAGCAGAATGTTCATGAAGTTGTCATGTTGAATGGGAATAAAATGAGGATAAAAGTTAGAAAAAATATCTGTACATCTGGAACTAACATTAGCTAAGCCACCTTGGGAAAAAAGAATAATTTCTATTGCATTCAGATTCAGCAACTGTAAAAGCATAAAGGAGATAGAAGCAAGTTCTGACTTGCTTGAAAAATGGCACTCTAATTCTTAGTATAGCCAGCAAGGTTGGTAAGAGTGAAACATGACTGCCCAAACATTCCAGACGCATGGACTCAACCCAAAATGTTTCACTAGTGCAGAATTATAAATTTCTGATAGCTCAGCTTATTTCTCTTATGGTTTATTGAACTGCCTCATTTTAAATCTGTAAGTTTTTAAGTTTTTTCCACAGTCCTTTGAAACAATGCTCAATTTAGTAGCAAGAAAAAAAGAGTAACCTAGTCAATAGAAAAATTAGATTTCTATTGCTTCTCCCAAAAATCAGTTCTATAGCTTGAGAAAAGACACCTCAGTTGGGACTTACTCTCCTCTGTTATTCACATACTTATACCATCACAAATATTCTGGAATATATGCTGCATACTAGATATTGTGTCCCTGTCAGCAAGATCTCTGTCTGCACAGACTTCTGTAGACTAAGGTGCATTCCAGTTCATGAATAAAATCTTTGCCCATTCTCTTCTGATTAGGTAGCATTTCTAGAGCCTTTCAACCCAAGATTCTCCCTTAAGGATTGAGTCATCAGCACCTATACTAACCATTTCTCCAAATGTTTCCAGTTCTTTCTGAAATATTCAGAAGGTTGATTTCAATGTTCTTCTCTTAGTCTTTGCTTCTGTATCTTCATGTAAATCACTGCTTTAACAAATATATTAGCCTACACATTGCAAGACAAAAAAAAAATGGCACAGGTGAAAGAATTTGAAAATGTAAAAAGTGCTTAAGGATAGTTATTATTGATTCCTCTAAATTAAAGTAGCCAAGGGATAAAGAGCTCCCAGACACTCCATAAACTGGATACTCCAGTAGACTCCTGTCATAGGTCCAATGCATCTGAAAGAGTCTACCGAGCAGTGTTTCAAAGCAGATACTAAGACTCAAAACCAAACCTTTGGCAGAGTGCAGGGAATCATATGAAAGAAGGGAAGTTAGTATGATATGGAAAAGATAGGAGCTCCACAAGGAGCAAATATATTTGGGCACAGGGGTCTTTTCTGAGACTGACACTCCACCAAGGACCATGTATGGATATAATCTAGAACCTCTGCTCAGATGTAGCCCATGGTAGCTCAGTAACCAATTGGTTTCCCATAGTAAGGGGAACAGGGACTATTTCTGACAGGAACTCAATGGCAAGCTCTTTGACCTCCCCACCCCTCAGGGGAGGAGCAGTCCTGCTAGGCCACAGAGGAGGGCTTTGCAGCCAGTCTTGAAGATACCAATAAAACAGGATCAGATGAAAGGGAAGGAGGTCCCCCCCATCAGTGGACTTGGAAAGGGGCATGGAGGAGATGATGGAGGGAGGGTGGGATTGGGAGGGAATAACGGAGCAGGATACAGCTGGGATACAAAGTTAATAAAATGTAACTAATAATAAAAATAAATAAATTAAAAAAGAAACCAAAAACAAACAAGCAAAAAAAAAAAAAAAAAAAAAAAAACCAAACAAAAAAAAAAAAACCTGGATACTCCAAGTCAGATTACTCCAGCTGAGAGTTTGTACAACTTACCAGGTTCATGGACAGAGGATAAAGTTCTACACTACAATTCTCATGGAACTACATAGTAGTTTTAGGAGTTCAGTCAGTCTTGACAAAATGTTGATGGGTTAGAACTTGATCAAAACTTAACAAAATTGCCTCTAGATTCTAATATTAATTATAAAGGTTATGATGAGTCCCTCAGCAGAAAATTGATGATATTTGCTTTTCAATCTAAACCAGTCTGTATTATGGCCAGAAAACATTAGTTTTCACTTCACAAGGAACAGAGAGCACACCCAACAAAATTTTTCTTACTATGAAACTTCAAACAAATGCATCCCTCTTGCTATCCCTCCCTTCCTTCCTAACCTACTTTGTTTTTCCTCTCCCCTCCTAGAAGCAAGCTCTTTCTTTGACCAAGACATGTCTCTCATTATTCTGTATTCCATAGTCCCTATGTTCTTATACTACCTCTCTGCATTGCATTTCTGCCTAATTGTTCAGTAACCTGATTTATCCAACCTATAAATTCCATTTTACCTCTTTTTTTAATTTCCTCCACAATGGCATTCTCCAGGGCACCTGACAGTAATCTTTATAATCATACATATTCCCCTAATGTCCTTCCTGTCATAGCCTCACCATTTGAAAGAATACCATTATCCATTCACTCTAAAACCACCTCATTGAGTTTCTGGTCCTGTTTATTCCAAAACCCACTTTTAAATATTGTTAGGAATCTGACTTCATTGCAAAATTATATGATCGATATGTACTAACTTAAACAAACGCTTATAAATGATTGATGTTTTGCTCATGGTCACCATCGTATCTCCTCTCTACCTGATGGTTAAAATTGTGTCTTTTCCAACTTCCTGAACAGAACACAACATAGACTCTAAGAGCAACAATCAATAAATGGGATCTCATGAAACTGAAAAGCTTCTGTAAAGCAAAGGGCACTGTCATCAGAACAAAATGACTGCCTACAGATTGGGAAAAGATCTTCACCAACCCTATTTCTGACAGAGGACTAATATCCAGTATATATAAAGAACTCAAGAAGTTAAACAGCAACAAATAAAGTAATCCAATTAAAAAAATGGAGTACAGAGCTAAACAGAGAATTCTCAATAGAGGAATATCGAATGGCAGAGAAACACTTAAAGAAATGCTTAACCTCATTAGCCATCAGGGAAATGCAAATCAAAACGACCCTAAGATTTCACCTTACACCCATTAGAATGGCTAAGATCAAAAACTAAAGAGACAACACATGCTGGAGAGGTTGTGGAGAATGGGGAACCCTCCTCCACTGCTGGTGGGAATGTAAACTTGTACAACCACTCTAGAAATCAATCTGGAGCTTTCTCAGACAACTAGGAATAGCGCTTCCTCAAGACCCAGCCATACCACTCCTAGGCATATACCCAAAAGAGGCTCAAGTACACAATAAGGATATTTGCTCAACCATGTTTGTAGCAGCCTTATTTGTAATAGCCAGAAGCTGGAAACAGCCCAGATGCCCCTCAGTGGAGGAATGAATACAGAAATTGTGGTACATCTACACAATGGAATATTACTCAGCAATAAAAAACAAGGAAATCATGAAATTTGCAGGTAAATGGTAGGATCTGGAAAAGATCATCCTGAGTGAGCTATCCCAGAAGTAGAAAGATGCACACAGTATATACTCACTCATATAGACATATAATATAGAATGAACCTACTAAAATCTGTACACCTAAAGAAACTAATCAAGAGGGAGGACTCTTGCTAAAATGTTCAATTCCTATCCAGAAAGACAGAGAGGATGGAAATCAGAAGAAGGAGAAAAGAGGGAACAAGTCAGAAGCCTGACACAGAGGACCTTCAATGCAGATGCTGAGGCTTATGGGCAACCTTTGGGCAGAGTGCATGGAATCTTATGAAAGAAGTGGGAAGCAAGATCTGGAGAGGACTCCACAAGGAGAGCAACAGAACCAAAAAATCTGAGCACAGGGGTCTTTCCTGAGACTGATACTCCAACCAAGAACCATGCATGGAGATAACCTAAGACCCCTGCAAAGATGTAGCCCATGGCAGTTCAGTATCCAAGTGGGTTCCATTGTAATAGGAACAGGGACTGTCTCTGACATGAACTGATTGGCCTGCTCTTTAATTTCCTCCCCCTGAGGGGGAAGCAGCATTACCAGGCCACAGAAGAAGACAATGCAGCCACTCCTGATGAAACCTAATTGACTTGGATCAGAGTAAGGAAAAGAAGATCTCCTCTATCAGTGGACTTGGGGAGGGGCATGCATGCAGAGGGTGGAGAAAGGGAGGGATTGGGACTGGAGGAGGGAGGGAACCACAAGGGGGATACCAAGTGAATAAAGTGTAATTAATAAAGAATTTTAAAAAATTGTGTCTTTTCCTGTTTGCCAGGCCCTTGGTACCTTATCTTCCTTTCCCTAATTGGCTCTGTTATCTCTGCTTATGATTTAGTTACCACCTCAATAATTGTTCTTTTGGTTTTGTTTTTAATTTCTCACTATCATCTATGTGGCCACATTCAGAGTCATGGTGCCAACTCATTTTTAAATATATATTTCAGTGAGGCTTTCTGACCCCAACTATTAGACAGATATAATCCTTTGAAATTTCTCAACATCTGTTCAAGATAAACCTATTATCCTTAACTTTAAATAGTATCTAATATTGGTGCCACACTTAGTCTGGCCTTAATTCTTCTTACCAATGATAATATAACTTATATTAAACTTTACCCACATAAAAATAGGCTGTCAATCGTCAACACCTATTGTTATTCTAAAATGAAACATCTTGCACACTGGTGACAAAACAATGGAGTCTCCAGAGATTCCAGTCCCATAACCTACCCAACTGTCTGCCAGTGACTTGGAACACAGGTATATGAGTTCCATCTGCCTTTCTATAAGTCAGAGCATCTAGCATTTAACACTGAACTATGATGCTACCATGTACAAATGTGTTGGCCCTCATCCATAGCTTTCTCATGAGGCATGTGATCTGTGGAGGACTGGTGAAACTATCAAAATAATGGTATTCATGGGCTGATGTTCCAGAAATCTCCTAGAACTTTACTTCATTGTTTTTTTTTTTTACTTGCTTTGATTTTCTCTCCCTTCTAATTTGCTTATCACATTGCCTTACCAGTTGTCACTCATAACACTTCCTAAATAAAACAAACACTAAAACTATATTAGATAAATCAAGGAGCCCTATCACAAAAGATTTTCATTCTCTTAGATTTGGTGAATGATAGTATGACCATACTTATTTTTTTCAAGCTAAATCTTAGGAGTCACCATCAGGAATCTGAATCTAAGCTACTGAAAACACTTTAACTTGTTCCTACTATGTTCATCATTCATCTGCAAGTAATTTGGAACTACTTGAAATTTCCAGAACATGTCAAGTTCCCTCATGCATCTCATAAAACAAGCTTTTCCTCAAACTATACCACAAAGGTTAAGCTTTTTTCCATGCTTTTATGAAAGTGGTTTAGGTCTATAAAACAGTATCATCTTCTTGAGCTCCCAAGATACACAGTAAAAGATCATATTTTGACTTGAAGAGTAAATCTGGCTGTAATTCTAGGTCTTCTGTAAAAAAAAAAAAAAAAAAATCACCATTGTGTTTGGCATGAAAGGGGAAGGGTACACAATTCAGGAATGCAGGTTAATGAGACCCAAAAGAAAATATTCCCAATTTATGTGAGTACTCAAAAGAGTAGTAGTTTTGCATATTATGAGTTAAACATCCATCAGGGCACCAAAGTAAGATGCACCATTTTAGATATTTCACCTTTCGGTTTTGTGGTTTTTTTCCCATGTCACCTGAACATCTCCCTACTCCCATACTCCAGAAAATCGTACAGACAAAATATGTTGGAAGAAATGTAAGCAGAAATATCCTCACCTATACCTTTTATTCATTTAACAAAATGAGTAAACAGGACAAGCGCCTACCACAGAGGGCTTCTGAAAGACTCTGCCCAGCAGGGTATCAAAGCAGATGCCAAAATTCATAGCCAAACTTTGGACAGAGTACAGGGATCTGGAAGAAGGGGGAGATAGAAAGATCTGTAGGGAACAGGAGTCCCACAAGGAGACCAACAGAGCCCAAAAATCTGGGCCCAGGGAGGATGCAGAGACTGATGAATCAACCAAGGACCGTGCATGTTGAAGACCTAGACCCCTCCTCAGATGTAGCTCATGGGCAGCTCAGTCTCCACGGGGTTCTCTAGTAAGGGGAGCAGGAGCAGTTCCTGGCAGAACTTGGTTGCCTGCTCTTTGACTACCTCCCCATGGGGAAGTGGCCTTACCAGGGCACAGAGAAAGAAAACCCAGTCAGTCCTGATGAGACCTGATAGGCTAGGGTCACATAGGAGGGGAGGAGGACCTCCACTATGAGTAGACTAGGAAAGGAACATGGGGGGAGGGGTAAAAGGAGAGAGAGATGGGGGGTCCCAGGAGGAGATGAGGGAGGGGCTACAGCTGGGATACAGAGTGAATAAATTATAATAATAAAAATAAAATATATGAAAAAAACAACTGTCAGTAACAGTAATTATCACTCACCTTGATTTGGTCCTCCCTTCAAAAGTGGCGTACCTATTGCATCAATTATGCATAATTGCTCAGTAATTAAGTGCAAACAATGCAAGAAAATAACTCATCGAATATGGGGTCCAACATATTCTAATCAAAAGTGTAAATATGCCTTCATAGCTGCTAAAGATTATGAAATATTTAACTCACAGCTCAAGTGCATAGCCATATGATTGAAATTTACCTACATTGCTATCGTTCTTTACATGTCTCCAACTGGTTGATTTCTATGGCATGAGGTTTGGTAGATAATTACTATCTGGAAAATTTGATAAATTTAATAATTATATTAACTAGATGGATAAACATTTGTTTTATTTATTTCATAATCAAATGAAACAGACTTAAAGTACTCTTTAATTTATTTGATTTGTTTTAGATGCAAGAAGACATAGTTGCCATATAAGACAGAAAAAAAAAACAACAGAAGCTTAACCACAACAAAATAAATAGAACTCTGTGAAAAACATAGCCATTATCTTGAAGTATCTATGACTAATAATACCCTTGGCAGAGATAAAATTGTAGCCATTATCCATGTAACTAAGATCACAGTCTATTTATTTTCATTGTCTGTGGAAATTTTGGGCTGAGTTATATAGATAAGGATCTTATTCTTCTATGCCTATTGTAAATGCATGTCTATGATGCTACAATTCTAAAATGAGTCAGGAAAAAAGGAAAAGGCAAAGCTCATCAAATCCAGGGGTAAGAAAAGCAAGATAATTCAAGCATTTCTGCAAGTCACTGCATAGAATCCAAAATCTTCTTCCCCAAATTCCACTTCTTTTTCTAAATACGTTTAACAAAAGCAAAGGCAAGCCATACAGTTCCACCTGTTAAAGCCAACACACTCTGCTAACTTGATCTGAAAATATTGGCGGTTGGTCTTATGCTTGTATTTTATGCTGATTACTGCCATGATAAACTTATCCTTCTTTTGTGAACTTTGACTAAGACATTATAACTGAATGGCTGATTAAAAGGCCTAAAACCTGGGCAGGGCAGAATGGGGTAGGCTTTGGCCTTGTTAAGGTTCCCAGGCTTTGGGTTCCTAAAGATTACGGGAAAGACAGAAATGAATGAGAAGAGAGGAGGCAGGATGATACCACAATGAGTTAGCATGGAGAAGAAAGCACATAGGCCAGGAGAAAGGACTGCAAGGGTGGCATGGGTGAAGAAAACACCAAGATGAAAAACATAAGCAAGTATCTTGGGATTATAGATAGAAGGTAGGAATAAACAGCCAGGAATGGTTAAGGTGGATGGCATTGGATGGGGCCTGGGAGAGGGATGGTGAGGTTATTGAGACAGTGTAGCAACACTGTGTCTCTCCAGCCTCAGGTAAATAATGCAATTATAAAATCTAACAGGTGTCTGTGTCTTATTTGATTGTGATAGCAGGTTGAATAATACTGCTATGAAAATAAGTCAAATAATAAACATTGTATAACCCAACATCACTATATTTATTATAACAGAAAATATGAAAGCAATTTAACTGTCCATGTTGTTTCTGAATGTTAAAAAGTAAAGATGCTCATCTCTTTTTTTATATGAATTAAGATAAATTCATAATACTTGATCTATATATTAATATAAATTGAGTGCAACAACTCCAAAAGAAGTAACTCATCCCTGACACTGGATATTCTATTTGTTAGCCTATGGTGTCTATTAGCAGCATTGTAGTCCTGTTACAGAGTAGCCCAGTTCTAATCCCTTTTTATATATCATGGAGAACACATTCATAATCCAGTCTTTTGGGTTTTAGGCTAATGTGCTTTACCTACCAGGGGTAACGCACTGAATAGTGATTGCTGGTTTACTTACCAGCCAATAGTAACACAAGTCTTAATATACTATATCTGCCCTGTTCCTGCAGATTATCTCATCTAAGCTAGTCCTTTGGTTATGTTTTCAATACAGCTGGTATAACCTTCTATCAACCCGACAGCTCTGATCATAGAACAACTGTAGTAAATACACTCAGCTAATAGTGTTGCCTGACAGTCAGTGAGAGAGAAAGATGCACCTGAAACTTAACTACACCAGTGATGATCAAAATCAATTGACCTGTCACGAGTTACAATTGGCTTAGTTGACCTACTTGGAGGATGACACTGCTTCTGCAGGCTGGCATTGGTTTCTGTTGCACGGTTTGATTGTCAAGCTACATAGGAATGGTACTGACAGTAGCTTGACCCCCCTGAGTGAGTGACAATTAAAGCTTTTGCTTCTACACATAGCTTTGTTTTCTGCTACTATGTTTTTTCTGATCCTAAACTCTTTCGGCTTGCAATGGAGCTGGCTAGGACAGAGTCTGAGCAACAGTAGCCCATGAAGTAGCAAACTTTAAAACTGGAGTTTGTTCACACTATATGATGGGTGGATCCTTGGGATATGAATGTTAAACCCCTTCAGTAAGCCTACCTGCATGTATCTTCCTGGATTAATGACCACGAGTCAGTCTTCTAACCACACATTTATTGAGATTCTATTACAAATAGAAAATTTAAGGAATACAGCACAATCTTTTGATATATAAATATTATGATATGCTTACCACATTCCATTAAACTAACTCATTGATTAACCAATGTAATTAACCTATGCAATTTAGATGGATAGAAACTTTAAGATCTGTTATACTATAAACTAGAATAAAAATGCTACATAATAGAGCTGTAGGACTTACTAACTTTAAAAGTCTTTAAGCAATATTCCATTTCATCCATTGTTTATGTTATTGAAAATACGTACTTTTAATACAGTATTAAAAGTATTTTTATTTTTCTCCTCCCTCAACTCCTTCCAGATCCTTCTCACTTCTCCCCTCAAAAAATCCTCACCTATTTTTATTGTTGTTCATTAGAATACAGACATCTATAATATATAATAGGATAAAATAAAAATACACATGATAGGACAAAACAAACAAAAACAGAAAAGAAACAAAGGAAAAAAAAGAAACAAATGAGACAGTGAAGCACATACATTTGTACACAAAGAAAACCCATAAAAATGTAATCAGAAACCAAAATATATGTGGAAAGATCTGGAAGGTAAAAAAAAAAAAAAAATACGGACAAAGCACTATGAGACAAGCCCTTAAGTGTGGTTTGTAAACCCAATGAGACTCCGCAAATTAAAACAAATTTCTCCTTTGTTTACAATTATTAGTTAGAAACACCTTCTGGGGTAGGGATGGGGACTTGTTTCTACTTTACTTCTCAGTTCTGGGACCCATCTGATCTAGACCTGTGCAGGTACTGCACATGCTGCCACAGTCTCAGGGAGTTCATTCGTTCATTGGTCCCGTTATGGCTAGAAGCTCTGTTTCCTTGGTGTCTTCTATCTCCACTGGCTCCTATAATCTTTCTGTTCATCTTCTTCAGTGACTCACTCATCCCTGAGGGAAGGTATTTGATGGTGTCATCCCAGCTAGGACTGACTATTTCAAGGTCTCTAACTGTCTGTACATTTTCCAGTTGTGAGTCTTGGTGTTTGTTGTCATATACTGCCAGGGTAAGCTTCTCTGGTGATGGCTGAGCAAGCTACTGGTCTATGAGAATAGCACACTATCTCTAGGAGTCACTTTATTGTTATCCTCCTTCGGAAAAACAATGGTATTTATTTTTACACTAGGTACTTGGCCTATATAGGACCATGTTCTTGGTCACTTGGGCAGAGTTGGTCATGGGTTCCATCTATAGCATAGCCCTTAATTCTAGTCAGATAATGGTTGGTTACTCCTCTGAATTGTGTGCCATTATCACACCGGTGTGTCTGGCAGGCAGCTTACCATTGTAGATCACAGGGTTTGTAGCTAGCTTGATGTTAACCTTTATCTTCTGACAGTTTGCAGAGTATCTTCCCATACTATGAACACTATTCATGAGTAGTGAAAGGTCTAGGTAGACACCAAACCAACCTCTCTGTGTTCAGTGAGCCATGCAGGTGTTGTCTTTACTAATAGGGGCTTAGCATCACTTTGTAGAGAGCGACAAATTCTCTTGGCAATATCCTGAGTTATCTGGGCACTGGTTGTTTCCTTTGGTGGCAAAAAACGGTCTGTTCTTAAGTCCATATACATACATGCATACAATATACATACATACAAATATATTTCTCTTTTCACACAAAGTCAGTAGCTGGGTAGAACACCTGAAACTTTGCTCATTGGGTTGCTTATCATCATCTTCATTTGCCATCATGCCAAAATAAAACAGAAATGCTTCCATGTAACAGTGATTCACATTCCCTGCACATGATATAGAGATAGATGTATATTATCTATATATGCATCAGATTTTCTCTTAGATGTCTCCCTGATATTTCTGTGTTTATTTTTGTTTTGTTTTCCTTTGGATAGTGCTGTAGATTATAGCTAGGCCTTTGTGTATGAAAGCCAAATAAACTACCACTGTGCCACAACTCCATTCTTATCAGATGACTTTGAGTTTGGGGTTGAGACAATAATTAACTCATCATTAGTGAATGATATGATATCTAGTCACATGTTCTTGTACTCATTTTAACTTATCTGTGTTCTCTGCATGCCTAGTGCACATCCTACACAAACCGCTTCCTGTTATTAAGTACCATTCCATACTTACATTCAAAAATGCCTTTTGAAATTATGTCTGAAGTAATTAGTTCATGATAAAAAAAAATTCTAGCAAGGATTCCATTCTGTGTCTCATTGTCATGTATTATATGTACCCAGATGTAACACAATGCTAGTCATTCTTTCTGTGAAATATTTAGAATTGGCAACTGTAGAGACAGGGGATTTGCTCTAGAATCATGGAATTTGTGTTTTAGTTCTCCAAGAAGGGTTCCACATAAGTTTCTCAAAAGCTAAACCTTAGTAACAAGGTCTGCCAAGGTTTAGCACAATGTCAAGGGGTTTTGCCCTATAACCTAGATTTATTTTAAAATGTTTCATCTGTTAGCCTCATTTAAATCCCCAGCTTTCCCTGTCACTTAGTAAATTAGGCAAAGCATTTTCAAGTATGAGATCATGCCTCCCAAATGGAATCTTAACCTACAAGTGACTGTATTTCCTTCTTGGTAATAGAAATTATGGGATATGATCAGTTACACTTTACACTGGAAGTGATGTCTCAGCATTCAGCAGATGTCTAGAACCTTGAAAGCCTCACTTACGTATCAGCCTATGAATTTCCACAAGCTTTCACTCACACCTAGTACAGCACATATGCTCAAATATATCTATTACTTCTTTCATCTGGTTGCAACATAGTGTTCTGAGGAATTTCTCAATATCCCAGGTTCTTTATGCTATAATAGCAAACACTAGGGCTAGCATATCTCTTAATTAAAATATCAGTATAAAACTGGAATTTGCCGACAAAAAACAAAAAAACAAAAAACAGAAACCAAAAAAAAAAAAAAAGAAAGAAAGAAAGAATGTATTCTCCAAATAACTGAACCAAAAATTCTGTTAGACACAATTAACACGTAGTTGTTACCCTGAATGGAAAAATAACATCTCAAATTACTGAATCCTTCTAAATGTTAAGAAAAACACTGTTCTGAAACAATCATAGTGTTTTCACTATGCTGGCACATTGCGTTCTCAGAAGCTGTTGACCTTCTAAGAAGCATCAGGCAAAGCAAATGTCCAATGGATGATTATATCTGCAAAGCTGTCTAATCTAAGAGATCACAAATAGCTGGTCAAATAATATTTTTGTATATAGCTCTGATGGTAGTTCAAGGAAAATTCACATTAAAGCCAATTAAAGATGTAGATGATCTGTTATCACCAATGTGGACTCACATAGTCCAATCTACTGAGGGCCTGAGTAGAATAAAGAGGCAGATGAAGAGAGGGTCATTTTCTCTGCTGTGGTGTGGCCATTCATTTTTTCTTATGTATTTGACACTGGAGCTCATATCAATCAGACTGCAAATTCAAACCACGATTTACATCATTATCCATGCCTCCCTGCCTTTCTCAGGCCTTCAGAACCTAACTCAATTGCATTACTACTTTTCCTGCCTTGCCAACATGCAAGTGGCAGAGTGCAATGCTTCCTGGCCACCGGAAGTACACATACAGCTCCCTGTATCCATTTTCCTGTAGAATTCTAAAACCACAAATATCGGAAGCCACACAACTGCAAGCAGGTTTAGTCACATGTGCATCGAATACTCATCCAGCCCCTCCTGATTGTGTTATATGTGTCTTTGTATTACTTATTACTAGTCTTCTTTGTGAGCTGAGTGTCCTATAACATTAGTATGCCATACTTTGAGCCATCATGCTGACTTTTTCTAAGTCTAAGCCTATAACAGATAGTAACTTTCTAAGGACATCCAAAAGTATATTTGACCAGTACCAATATATTTGATTCATAACAATATCCAGAAAAAGATAACTAACTTTCCACTGAGACTCTATTCACATGTTATATGTTACACTCAACGGAACATTTCCACACTTGGATATCACATCATATGATCCTTTCCTCCTTCAACTTTCAACCTTTCCCAATTTTGACTCACTTTTCTTTTCTTTTTTTAATTTATTTATTCTTTATTAATTACACTTTATTCACTTTGTATCCCCCCCCATGGTTCCCTCCCTCCTCCTATCCCAATCCCTCCCTTCCTCCACCCTCTGCATGCATGCCCCTCCCCAAGTCCACTGATAGGGGAGGACTTCTTTTCCTTCCTTCTGATCCTAGTCAATTAGGTCTCATTAGGAGTGGCTGTGTTTTCTTCTTCTGTGGCCTGCTCCTGCTGTTAGGAGTCCCACATGAAGACCAAGCTGGACAACTGTTACATATGTGCAGGGGACTTAGGTCCATTCAATGCATGCTCCCCAGTTGCTACTTCAGTCTCTGAGGGCCAGTGTGGACCCAGGTGTCCTTGACCCCTCTGGATCCTTTAATCCTTTCTCTCACTCTTCCACAGGATTCCACAAGATCTGCTTAATATTTGTCTGTGGGTATCTGCATTTGTTTTGATCAGTAAAGCCTCTATGATAACAGTTATGTTAAGCGGCTGTCGGCAAGCAGAGCAGAATATAATTAATAGTGTCAATGGTTGGCTCTCTCTGACGGTATGAGTCTCAATCTGGGCCAGTCATTGATTAGCCATTCCCACAATTTCTGCTCCATCTTTACCACTGCACATCTTGTAGGCAGGGCAATTGTGGGTTGAAGGTTTTATGGCAGGGTTAGTGTCCCAATCCCGGCACGGAAGTCTTTCTGCTTAAAGGAAATAGCCATTTCAAGTTCTGTACCCCACATTTCTAGGAGTCTTAGATAGGGTCATCCTCATAAATATCTGGGAGTTTCCAATGTCCTAAGTTTTTAGCTCAGTCTACAGAAGACCCCACCACACTGACTCCAGTTCTCTCCCAGTACACTCTCTCTCCATGTTCACCTTACTTGATTCCTCCTGCTTCTTTCCCCAACCCTCCCACAGTCCCCTTCTTCCATCCACCTTTGATGTCTATTCTATTTTCCCTCCTCAGTGTGATTCAAGCATCCCATCTTGTTACTTAATTTCTTTGGTACTTTGGTTGTAACATGGTTATCCTGTACTTAATGGCTAATATCCATGTTTCCTTTCTCAGTCTAGGTTGCCTCACTTGCGATGATCTTTTCTAGTTCCATCCATTTGCCTGAACATTTCATGATGTCATTTTTTTTTAATGAGTAATATTTCATTGTGTATGTACCACCTTTTCTTTATCAGTTCTTCAGTTGAGGGACATCTGGATTGTTTCCATTTTCTGGTTATGATGAATAAGGCTGCTATGAATATAGTTGAGAAAATGTCCTTGTGGTATGGCGAAACATATTTTCGGTATATTCCCAAGAGAGGTATAGCTGGGTCTTGAGGTAGAACTATTACCATTTTTTTTTTGAGAAAGTGCCAGGTTGATATCCTCAGTGATTGTACAAGTTTGCACTCCCGCCAGCAGTGGAGGAAAGTTCCCCATGCTCCACATCATGGACATCATGTGCTATCACTGGAGTTCTTAATCTTAGCTATTTTGATGAGTCTCTGATGGAATCTCGGAGTCATTTTGATTTTCATTTTCCTAATGACTGAGGATGTCGAACATTTCTTCAAATGCTTCTTGGCCATTAGGGATTCCTCTGTTGAGAATTATCTGTTTTATCTGTACTCTATATTTTAAATGGGTATTTTAGTCTGTTGCTGTCTAGTTTCTTAAGTTATTTATGTATTTTTAATATCACTTCTCTGTGGGATGTAAGGTTGCTAAAGATCTTTTCCCATTCTGTAAGCTGCCATTTTGTCTTTTTGACAGTGTCTTTTGCTTTATAAGAGCTTTTCAGTTTCATAAGGTCCCATTTATTAAATGTTGATATTATTGCCTGAGCTTGGTACTGTTTGGGAAGTTGTCTTTTGTGGTGTTGGCACTATCTTAATGTCCCATAACTTTGACTCTATCTGAGGTACCTAGTTCACCTCCAAAACTCACCCCAAGGAGCATGTCCTCTACGAAGGCTTTATTAGCGTACATATAAAACTCCTACTCATAGCTGTATGTTTAACCAGCTGTTTATATAATTCCTGCATTCTTCATTACAAGACATTATCTAAGGGAATGAATTGATTACTCTCATTTTTTTGTTTGTTTTTGTTTTCCTTGTAGAGGATTGTAATTTCAAGTCTTTAAAATATCTAAGAAATTATGCTAGAAATCCCATGCCTAAATAAAATATAAGGATAAGTGGAAGTAGATGGGGTCCAGTAGAGTGATTTAGAGAAATTCTGGTCTTTGAATTTGTACTACATCCCTCTCACCAGATTTTTAATTCCTTTAGTTTCTAATATTTTGTAAACATTTTACAAAATACTGGTATGTTTAGGAGAAGGAACTAAACATAATGTTTCCTTTTAATAAGTTTACCACTATAAAGTAATCTCTGATGCAGTATCTTTTATAAATTTCTACCACAATATTTTTTCAGTAAAAATATTTCTTTCCTTTCAAAGAAATATTTATTTAAATTAATAAAACAAAGAGAAAAGGTAAACACATTTGAAAATCTGTTATGTTGGTTGATTTTCTTAAGTAGGTAATATATACCAAAAAATTGAATTTTATATGGAAACTGCTTATATGATTTCTTTATCTAGATCATTCATATATGTAAAACAAATTTAAATAAAATTATCTTGAATAGCTATGAAAGAAGTAAAAGATTTAGACTATTATGATTGCTTCTCACATCTTTTTTTCCCTTACACAACTGAACAGTACCAACAATTTTCTAGGTCTGATGAGATAGTAGCAAACAATTCAGAAATTTCTGCTTCATATCTAAGTACAAGAAGATATGTATGGAGTGAAATAATAAAAAGCAGGTCAAGTTCAGAGGAGAAAGTTAACAAAACATTGGGTGAAATGTGATGTAAAGAAATCTTCCTGGAGAATGAAACTGACACACAGAGGAGAAAGGTACAAGAGATAAATCAGCTCGAATAAAAGTAGCACAAAAGCTAAATATAATATATCTGGTATAAGAGAGAAAATATAACACCACATCTCATACCCTGGCTTCAGCATGAGGGACATCTCTGGCCACCGGATTGTTTACATACATGATGGATGAGAAATGATAGGAAATTTCATTCTCTCAGTGGTGAAATAAAGTACCACATACTTGTTTCTAGAATTCTCTGCTATAATCAGGCTCTGTTGACTTACAGCAATAGTTACGTCACCCATGTTCCTGTTCCCCTTACTTTTCCCACTTTCTGAGCTGCAAATAAAGTATCTTCAGGTCACTTTCCAAATAATTTCTTAAATTTGAATTCTTGTCTCACAATGTACTTCTGGAATGTTCTGAAGGACTCTGGCAATTATTTAAAGCTATACAAATTGGAATAGCTACCCCAGTGTATAAACGAAGATAAAAAGACGTGTAAGGAGTGAGATATGAATGATTATAGAACTGAGAAAAGAGGATGAGAGCTAGGAAGGACATACTGAGTGATATATTTGGGGAAAATAAAGTGGTTTTTGAAGTAATAAGTTTAAGACACAATCACAAGAAAAAATGAGTAGATGCAATTGACAATAACTATGTTAAAAACACAATGTACTTAGACTAAAACCACAAGTTTTTGCTGATATATGAGATTTAATGGAACTTAGATTTAAAATTACGTGAGTGTTAGGAAATAAAAAGAATGAAAACAAATAACTATTCCAGTGAGAGATTAAGTCAAACCCTGAAAGGTTTATATAGAGAGAATAAGGGAGCTGGAATATATAAAGTAAAGAGACTGGAGGCTGGAAGAAATATCAAGGTCCTAAAATCAAAAGCTGAAAGAAATAATGAGAAGAAGAAAATTGTTAACTGAGTCAAATATTGATAGATGGAAAACACTAGTCAAACAAGCCAATGGCCCTAGTATAGATATGAGTGTTGACACCCACCCCACAAAAGAGCTTTCACAGTGTCAAGGGCCAGATGCCAAAGCATAAGCTGAGGAGAAAATGTGAGATGACTCAGTAGATACAGTGACTACAGCAACTCCTTTAAGAAGCTTGATTTTGAAAGACTAGTAACTAAAGAAAAACTGAACATTAAATCAAAGTTCTTCATATCACTAAGTCACACATCTAACCAAGAAATCATTTGCAATTCATACCAGTTGGGAAAGAGAAAAGCAGTTTTCTCCAATAAAGTGACACTCGTCATAGGAACCATACCTCAGGGCAAACTTCATACTCAAGAGTTGTCCAACAGAAAACAGGGTCCATGATTTTACGTGTGATTTCTTTGTAATGTAAAGAACATGAAGTTTGGTGGTTAGGGTGCTGGGAAAAGAGGAGAGGACTTGAGAAGAGGAAAGAGTGTGATCAAAATATAGTATTAAATTTTTACCAAAGGAGGCAGAAGTTAATACTACAGTGTGTAAATATGTTTAAAGGTAAGTTCATCTAGAAGGAATTGCTTACTAAGTATGCATTATGCTTTTCATCATTCATACATTTTAATTAATACAACATGTTCTGTGCACATTCACCATTTCTATATACATGCAATCATTATGGAAGTTTGAAGATAAAACCCAGTGTAAACAATATAAACAATATTTTTCACATTATTTAACTTTTCCTAGGTCCAAAGAATCTGAGTCTCTCTCTGTCTCTGTCTCTCTCTCTCATATATACATAATAGCTTTTATTAGGAGATTGGGCTATGTAATGGCTCAATGGGAAGATGCTTTTTTCACAAGAGTGGGACCTGCATCTTCTTTTTGATAAGTGGCTATAACCCACTAAACTCTGTACATTTAAACAAACTAAGCAAGAGAGAGGACCCTAACTAAAATGTTCAATCCCCATCCTGAAAGGCAAAGAGGATGGACATCAGAAGAAAAAGAAAATAGGAAACAACCTCGGAACCTGCTACAGAGGGCCACTGAAAGCCAGAAGAAGAAAACAGGAAACAACCTAGGAACCTGCCACAGAGGGCCTCTGAAAGCCTCTGCAGTATAGACTGTCAAAGCAGATGCTGAGCCTGATGGCCAACTGTCGGGCAGAGTGAATGGAATTTTATGTAAGAAGTGGGAAATAGTAAGAGCTGGAGAGGACAGGAACTCCACAAGGAGAGCAACAGAACAAGAAAATTTGAACACAGGGAACTTCCCAGAGACTCATACTCCAACCAAGGACTATCCGTGGAGATAACCTAGAACCCTGACAATGCAGCCACTTCTGATGAGAACTGATAGACTAAGATCAGAAAGAAGGAGAGGAGGACCTCCCCTATCAGTGGACTTGGGGAGGGGCATGCATGCAGAAAGGGCGGGAGGGTGGGACCAGGAGGGGAGGAGGAAGGGGCTTATGGGGGGGATACAAAATGAATAAAGTGTAATTAATAAAAGTTAAAGAAAAAAAAAACCTGGGGCTGGGGATGTTGAGAAAGTAAGATCCCTGGGATTCATCAGCAAGGCTAGCTGGCTCATCAAACTCCAGGACAAATGTGTGATTCTGTCTCAAAAAGTAAGATGAAGAACTATTGAAATGACACCTGACATTGGCCTCTGGCCTACCCATGCCCCACACAAACACACTCTCAAGAAGAACAAAACAGTGACATGAAAGCAATTGTGGGAATATTTGAAGGGAAGGAGATAAGCACAACAGTGGAGAAGATGGAAAGGCAGAGTTTTAGAGGGGCAAATATGAGCAAGACAAACAGTATACATGTGACATAAAAACCATTGCTTTGTACACTTAATATAAAATAATTAAATGGGCTGGCAAGATGGATCATTGGGTTAAGACACTTGCCTCTAACCTGACAGCATAAGTCTGAACCTTGTGACTTCCATATTTGCATGATGATTTTAAAGATTTATTTTTTCTTAACAAAGTACACTTAATGCTTGGAGTGAATTAATTTCACCTTGAATTCAAAGACATAAACTTTGGTTTGAGCACAGTTTTTCAATAACATAACTTTGAGGAAATTCATTAGAATTATACAGCAAAAAATAAAACGAGTCACCTGATGGATTATCCAATACTAAGTAGTCAGCCATAAAAATCATGTACATGGAACGACACTAAATGGACTCAGCAGGTTGTATTTTTATATTTATTCGTGTGTGTGTGTGTGTGTGTGTGTGTGTGTGTGTGTGTGTGTCAACAATAACTAAAGAAAAAGAATCAATGAATTTGAAAGGGAGAATCACAGAGGAGGCTAAAGGGTAGGAGAGTGGTGTAAATGCGGTGAACGCATACAACGTTTTAAAATTAAAATTAAAAATAAATTAAATGAACCACCTTGCTCCTTTTGTTTCTGTTACACTTCCCAATTCCCCAGATCTGAGTGAGCACTGCATTGTGCTAGTGGAAGAAATCACTTTAATAGGTGCTATCTAGCCAGGGTGTCATAAATATTTTCTCAGACTCTACTAACATTCCTGTAAGTGAAGATGAAAAGAACCTGCTTTGCCGTTGGCTGAGCTAAGGAGCCCATGTACCTTCTAACGGCATAAATCAAGACATATTGTGCAGTAACTATTAACGATTAACAGCTGCTTTTTCTGCCAGAAGAGAGCGGTGCAATAAGGACAAGGTACAAGAGGTTCAGAATTTTTACCAACATCCACATTACTCACAATTCACAATACCGTCAGGTCAGTGCAAATAATTACTGGGACAGCATAAGGCATTTTTCAGAAGCTAAGAAAAAATGGAAATGTGTTCCATTCATGCATTTCCTGTTTCCTCTATTGTCTGCTTCACATATTTTTAGGGATATTAATGTAAGAGTACCAGAATATGCAGCAAGAAATGTTTATATAGTGTCACTCACTTTTATAACTTTATATTTAAATATATTCAATATTGTTAAAATTTAAGCCTGACAATGTGATTCTCAACCAGCAATTATGCAGGAAATAGATAATATGTAGAAATTATACATTTTTAAAGATGAATGTTTTAATTTACTCTCACAAAATACTTATTATTTCATTCAACACTAAGTTCTTTGCTACATCTGTAAAATATTGACAAGTTTATCAATAAACACAGAAAAATAAGTTAGAATAGTATAAAGAATGCTGGGAGAATATTATAAACAATTGCACCAGCCATGTTCTAGCTAAATTATCTGCAACAATTTTAAACAATATTTTAGAGTCCTCAGCCATATCTTATTTCCAAGTTTGAAGGAAAAGAGAAAAAAACTAAAAAATATCATGTCAATATTATTCTGAAGAAATTTTTCTAATACAAAAATAGAATTTCCATTGTGAAGGGAGCAGTAGAATGTTCAGTACTGTGGCTAACCCGTAGCTCTAGAGTCAGATTGCTTGTATTTGAACTGAGATAACTCCAGTCATTAGCTGGATGGTCTTCACTAAGTTAAACCATCCTCATTTCTCTATTCTCATCTATGGGATGGTACAAACTGTAGAGATGGCTAAGTTTCTCTTATCAGTTCTTCAGTCTCAAAGAAATAATAATAATTAACCAACTATAGGGTCATTTCTACATCAAAAACACCATCAATCTCTTTGTGTATTTACGTCAGTAAATTACACCAAATGAGCCACAGTGGAAGCGACTCATGACATTGTCAAGAAGTGTCTTCTAACAAAGAGAACAATACTGCAACCAACCTTTGCTCTACTTTCATCTCTGGAATG
This sequence comes from Psammomys obesus, assembly GCF_907164565.1. Lineage (NCBI taxonomy): Eukaryota > Metazoa > Chordata > Mammalia > Rodentia > Muridae > Psammomys > Psammomys obesus. The sequence goes on along the minus strand of NW_026587216.1, from coordinate 45,672,493 downwards.
AAGACTTCATGGGTTGGACTGACAGTTGTATCTTATTCAATGAAATATGCTTGTTAATAAAGGTCACATCCAACTGAAGTGAAGATAAATATATAATTTGAGTCCTTGACACTCTGAATCGTAATTACAACCCAGTAGTGACATGTCCGATGGCTTAAGACAAGAAAGGTTCATTTTGTGTTCACATTACCTTCCATATGGTACTGCTGGTGACTGTGATCTATGTTGGCATGAATCATGAATCATGTGGGATAAAAGGCCCTTATCGGGGAGGGACTAAAGCCAATGCAGCTCTTACTATACTGGAGCACCATTATCAGAGCAAAAGAAACAGAACAGATATCACCTCATACAGGCTTTTGTCCAGAACTGTCACCTCATCACATTTAACTATTTAAAGTAAATTTTATGTCCATGTCTGACATCAAGGCTATAAGAAATATAATCCCATCCCTTTATCTGGAAGGAAAGGACTCAAAAATTTCAAGGAGAAGCAGCAAGCACTATTGAGGACCACAATCTTTCACCATGAGATACTTAAGAGCAAAATCTCTACCTATTTAATACACTATTACATGTATTCCTTATAAGTGATGTTGAGCCTAACTATAATCATTCAGATAGGGTTGGTAACAGGGATTTAATGAAATGGGGTACATGAAGCATCTCATGTGTAGCATAGCACTGGACAAGCACTGGGTGGAAATCCTTATCACCATTTCCATCTATTAGAGCATTGTATCGCAAAGGAGAATGTCTAAGCTGGGACTAGTACATTGCATTCCTGTTCCGAGTATGTGAAATCTCTGGAGTCAAAAAAAAAATCATTGTCTAAAAATTAAATGTGAGAAAAGTCGGCTCTACAAGCAAGGCTTGACAGCGTGAGTTTTGGCAAGAGTGTGACTGTGAGGAAGCTCTCCTGCTGGCGCTGTCATCGCTTCCCAGTGGCTGTGTCTTAGAAGCCTATTTGAGAAGAACATGATGAAGTTCTTTCTGTGCCAGCTTGCAGTACCTCAAAGAACTTCTCAACCCACTTCCCATAAACATCCCATCCTTATTGCACTTTCTCACATTTTCACAAAGACCAGGAAGTTGGCCACTGCAAAATGGCCTCACACCCTATGCAGACATACATATATTTTCTTATTAAATGCTAAAATTGTGGGAGAAATTGTAAATGCATGCAGCAAGTTTAAACACATGCTGCATCTACAGTGTATGTTTCTAGTAGTCTGAACTGGCATGGGGAATGAATCATATCAAACAAGACTAACTTGTTTCATTTGATTTAATTCTTGCAGCATCATTATTATTTTCTTTTCTTAATTTTTCAATTACCTTTTACTTTTCAATGACAACAAAATAGTGAGTCTCTTTTTAACAGACTAAAATACAATAATTTCTATTTTTTCAAGAAAATAATTTAAACTTCCCACATCTTATTATGTATATTATACTGCACACAGTGCTCAAGGCTTTGTTTTACTACTTATTCCAAATATTTCCAATGTATTTGCATTTAGGAATATTTCATCTATCTGCAACACAATTGCCTTTGGCAATTCAAAGGGGCTCCTGAAAAAAATCTGATCATAATTTATGTTTATTTGAACTCTGAAATAGAATAACAAGAAAGTAAAGCAATTTTCCAGTTCCTTTATTTTGATGCTGTATAATTTATGTCACCGTTTACCAGCATCTCTTCAATACTGAAGACAAGATCACTTCTCTGCCTGAGTCTGGCATCAGAATATCTGTCCTTACTAACGTAACAGTATCAGAGTTTTAATAGCAGGACTGAGGTGCGTGGCATCTCACAGTCCATTTTTTGCTTGAAAGAATGAGTCCTCAGGATTCTAGCCTAAGAAGTTTTTCAGTGCTCCTTGTAGAAAAGGAGGGGATTTCTAAGCTTGTTCACTTCATAGCCTTTCTGAGTTACATAGCTGGCATGACTCAGATTGTGCAGGATCCAAGGTGAACAAAAAGAAAGTTGGGAAAACCTGTGACTATTGTAGAGGTCTACAAATGGTTGTAGGCATTGTGGGGTATGTGAAAACACAGCCTTAGGTCTTCAAGACCATATTCGTTGAGGGTACTATCAAGGGATAAAGACAGTAAGAACTGGAAGTTAATACAGCAAGAAACATCAGAATGGCATGGACAAAAGTCCTCTCAAACAAATGTTCTCTAAACATTTACATAATCTAACTCTATGAAACAGAGAAATTTGATCAGTTGACTAAACTCTGACACAATCGAAGAGTAGAATCTAAATAAAATATCATGTAATACAGGAAAAGTTTACTGAAAAGTTTACAGGAAAAGTTTATCTTCAGGATATTTATGATTTGGTGCAAGTCAATACATTTCACCTTATCATCATATATCACTGCCTAGTCCATACTCCCTCAGATAATTTTACCACTTTCCTGAAATTTTTTCAAAGAACCAACGTACGTTTGCCTGTTACTGTGTAGTATCTCTAAATAAAGTCTTCTTTGCCATCTGTCCTCTGATAACATCCACATGCATTTATTAAGTCTGAGTACAACCTGAACACCTAGTACCATGTGCATGCTGATGGTGCAGTCCCATCCAACTTCTAGCCATGTATTTTAAAAAGGGGAAATATGATTATCTTCACTTAGCCTCTTCTGTGATTAGGTATCATGAATAATATAATAATAATAACAATAATAACTGCAAGTAATCTATGAGAGAGTGTTGTCTATTCATTGCAGGGAAAGCCTTCCCTGCCTGATTCCCTTTGTTTACTTTGCATACTTTGTGAACTTTGTATAATTTTCAGGGACGTGTCCAAGCCAGGCCAGGCTGCTTCAGGTTTTGCCTGGGGCATCTCTAACATCTTTTTCTGGACCCCCTCTTCAGTCCTTCAACTCCCCTGAGTGCTCCCCCCTTTGTGGTATGTGAAAGGGGTGCTAGGATCTTCAGACTGTGCTGCTGGCCTTTCTACACCTCTGGACAGCAGCAGGTGTGGACTCCAGAGCAGCCGAGGTTAACCCTCCACAGCCAGGGGAACTGAGCTAAGACACCTGAAGAAACTGAGAAGCTGAGCACAGCAGCACCTGAGTCCTCAGTTAAGGCTGCTGCTGACACGGAACTGGCAGAGCGGGGAGTGTTCAATGGGGAGCAAGTCTGTGAGCTCCTATGTCGATTTTGTGGTAACAGTGTATAAACTAGCCATTCCTCAGAGGCAGGGAGCTTTATGAGGTCTGGTCCTGCCAGCTGAGAGAAGGGCAAGACCAGGAATCTGACCCCTTAATATAAGTTCATATTTAAAGGATCATCCCGAGTGAGCTGTCCCAGAAGCAGAAAGACACACACTGTATATACTCACTCAAATAGACATATAACATAGGATAAACCTACTAAAATTTGTATATCTAAAGAAACTAATCAAGAGAGAGGACCCTAACTAAAACACTCAATCCCCATCCTGAAAGGCAATGAGGATGGACATCAGAAGAAGAGGAAAACAGGAAACAAGCTAGGAATCTGACACAGAGGGCCTCTGAAAGGCTCTTCCCTGCAGACTATCAAAGCAAACACTGAGACTTATGGCCAACTGTTGGGCAGAGTGCATGGAATCTTATGAAAGAAGTAGGAAATAGTAAGATCTGGAGAGGACAGGAACTCCACAAGGAGAGCAAAAGAACCAGAAAATTTGAACACAGGGGTGTTCCCAGAGACTCATATTCCAACCAAGTACCATGCATGGAGATAACCTAGAACCCCCGCACAGATGTAGCCCATGGCAGTTTAGTGTCCAAGTGGGTTACATAGTAATGGGAACAGGGACTGCCTCTGACATAAATTGATTGGCCTGCTCTTTGATCACCTCCCCCTGAGGGGGGAGCAGCCTTACCAGGCCACAGAAGATGACAATGCAGCCACCCCTGATGTGATCTGATAGACTAAGATCAGAAGGAAGGAGAGGAAGACCTCCCCTATCAGTGGACTTGGGGAGGGGCATGCATGAAGAAGGGGGAGGGAAGGTGGGACTGAGAGAGGAGGAAGGAGGGGCTTATGGGGGATATAAAGTGAATAAAGTGTAATTAATAAAATTAAATAAAATTTCAAAAAAGTTCATATTTATTTAAGGAAAGTTGTTTTGTTGAGAGTACTAGAGTGTGTAAATCTCTTAGGGCATGACATAATAGACCCCTCCCTGACACCTTTCTAATTCCAGCCTAAGTGTTGGCCCTCAGTGTGACCCATCCCAGATTTATGCTTATTTTAGGTGAAAAGGCTGAACAAAATCCCACTAATCCCTAAGCTTCCCCCAAGCTCAAGATTTGAAATCCCACCAATCCTCACTCTGGATATCTCTGCTCTAGAAAGCACTGTACCCTAAAAAATTCCTATATAAAGGTTGTGTTTGCCCAGTTCTCTACTGTCTTCACCTGGGAGCAGAGGCAGCCACTTCTGTATTCGTCCCTCCTATCCTTGATTCTTCTCTACAATAAATCTAAGAAATTTACTGCTTGGTATGACTTTTTCATCAGAAGTCACTGATCCCATAAGAGAAGAACCTCTGAAAGAGAGGAGCTAAAGTTCCTCAGCTCCTCAGCTCATCAGAGGTTGGGGTAACCTTCCCCTGAGCATTGCAACATCCCTGCTAAGAAGGCCTCCTCTCAGTGCTGTGCGGCTCCTGGTCTCCCATGTCTCAGAATGCCTTCCCATTGGAACACTGCCACACCTCAGAGCTGGGATATCGTCCCATGCCTCAGAGTTATGAGTTTCCTGGACACCTTCCCGCTAGATCAGGAAGGCCAACAGAGAGTTCCTACATACTCTGCACTCTAGAGCTGAGAAAGTTATGGCTAAGGAAGGTTAAATGACTTGTCCAGTGTTACAAATCTAAGAAACACTACACTACAAATATATATATATATATATATATATATATATGTATATATATATCTTCAGAATGAATGTTTCTTCTATTTGAATACATGATTGCCTTAAAATTATAGATTTATTCATTTAAGTAACTTAATAAAATAATATCTTTATAAATTTATAGCAGTTTATCACCAGTTCATCAAAATATTGCACTTAATGTGACAACATTCTGAATTATTAAAAGACTCATTGCTAGAATGCCTGTCACTCACCACTACTATCAATTTGAAAAGTCAAATAAATTCAAGTTCCTATCCTTGAAACCTATAAGAACTAACCCATTCACTCCATACATATTTTATTCATTTAAAAAATTAAATTGAACTATTTATCTATTTTAAAATATTCCTCTAGTAATTAAATGATCAGTGTTCTCACAAAAATATTCATGATCTTCAATATAGAATGATCTGGGTCAAGGAAAGAAATGTGCTAAGTGGGTAGCTTACATTCAATAATGTGTTCTCATTCTGGCTCATCTCTCAGCCTGTACAAGGGCAGTTTCCCCAATGATATGTTTGTATATGGCTAAGGGACATTTTGAAGTATCCACCATTAATATATTGGTGTCAATGTGAAAACCTTCTGATGAAATCCTGAAAATCACTTTTGACATTGCAGCTGTGTTGTTTCCGGGTGATAGATGAAATGAGTATGCGTACCTCATCTCTGGTCCTTATTTCATTGGAATCTCAGGGAATGAGATTTCAACTTCTTGAAGGATAGAAAGTTTGTGAGCATGAAAATTATTTCAGTCAAAGGGAGTGCTTTTCTTAGACCTCTCTCTGTTCAAGGCTAAAGCTTCCCCAGCAGCTACTAGAAATAACCTTCCTGATGGCTCACCAGCTGGTTCCCTCACTAGAGTTGTACTTAATCAAAGGGAAGCACCTTGCACACAGCCATGCCTCTCTACAGAAAGTGGCTGGGGCTAAGCAATGAGATAGTCATCTTTGAAAGATTATGTCAGCTCCAGAAGACCCAATAAGATTGACAGAGGACTCAACTATAAGTGGCCTGCTTCTCAGCTCCCTCCTCCATCAAGGACTACTTTATTCACCTTCTTACCAAGAGAGCTTTCCAAAACCCTCTCTATGCAACCTTGTACCTCAGAATCTGTTTCCAGCGAACCAGACCTAAAACGTCACTTGAACTTTGGCTGTTCTGAAATTCAAAAGCTCTGACACTTGACTTAAGGTTCACTATGAACCTGCTTTTCAGTTTAACCCTAGCACATCGGAGATTGTATGCTTTTCTTTCTGTTTTCAATAATTTAAAATTTTAAGTGTGTGTGTATTGTGTTGTATAGGTGCTTGTGGATGTCAAGAGAGCATCAGATGTCCCTGGAAGTAGAATTTTAGTAGCATATGCTCTGCCTGATATGGTGCTGGGGATTTAAATAGAGTCCTCTCCAAGAGTGGTGTGTGCTCTTAACTACTGAGCCACCTCTCCAGCCCCAGGCATTTCTTTCTCAGTTTGAGGTCATGCTAGATTTTCTCCCCAATTGTAATTGCCTACGAACTCTAAATTTATTTACTTGCTTTGCACATTGGTGAGTAGGAGGCAAATTGGGAAGGCAGAAGGAGAGGAGTTGTTTGAGTTCATTTTAGAGCATTTTTTCTCAGTATCTGATGTTCAGTGTTCCAACCATGATATTAAAATGTGTAAAAACAAATTTTCTTCATAAATATAATCAAACTCTTAATGTTAGAAATGGTAAAGTTTGGGGCCTATGAGTTTGGGGGTACAATCCATATTTTTGTGGACAGAGCTTATGGAGTCTGTAAGAAAGTTGGAGATGGTTCTTAATATTCCAAAGGCAATACAAAAACCTGGGAGGAAAAAGTTTTGCATTATATCTATACTTAGTGTCTTCTCCAAACATAGTCACATGAATAAAACATTGCTCAAAACTCTGAGAAGTCAAATGCAGCCAATAACAGGCCTCTAGAGAATGGCAGACCGTCAGCATATACCTACTCTATCATTGGCCAACGTTTATTTTTTAATAACGATACTATTAAAAAGCAGAGTATATATTTTACACAAAAAGTTGAAGTTAGAAGTTAAAGGCACATTGAAGGATAATTCTTAAATAACTGATTTTTACAAATGAATGAAATGAAAAAGTATTTTGAAATTTTTCATGAGTAGCAATTTCTAGAAAAGAGAAAGCTGGTTCTCACCATTTAGGACCATGACACCCTTCTAAGCATCCACAATTCAGTAATTATTAGTGTAGTCACAGCCCGTCACATCTGTAAAAAGTTCATGTTCCCAAAATAAAAATCTAGGAAAATTTAAAATATGACATTAAGAAAGAAATCACGATCTGGAGAGCAAAGCGTTTATTATGATTGGGTAAGTTTACTTAGATTCTGAATGGTCAGTGTAGCACACCATGATCTCTGTGGACCCATCATGCATCAGCACAATCTCTGTGGCAACTCCTTCTCAAGATTCCTCTATCCCTCTTTCAGCTGCTGCTTCTGCTTTTCCTAACTGGCTACCTGCAGGCTCTAGCTCTGAACTCCTGCATGAGCTGCTGTAACTCCCTCTGCCCCACAGTTCCTGCCTGCGCCTGTCACTTGACACCAGATAGAATTCAAGTTGAGCTTGCCTGGCTGTCAGCTCCTATGTCTGCGCCTTCCTCTTCAGCTCTTGTTCTATTACCTCCCAAGTACATCCTGTCTGGCTCACGGCAGCTGTTTCTCTAGAAATGACTTTTGCTTGAGGAACGGGAAGTGTGCACCAGAAGCCTGGCAGCTGTCTTGGCTTGCAGTTTCTCTCTCCTTATGTAATGCTTGCAGTTTTATCTCCTTCTTCTCTTTAGTAAGGAAATGTGCCTCAGTGCCAGGATCCTAGCGGCAAGTCAGAAAGGAGCCTCTCATTGCAAAGAGCTGTGCCTAAGGGGCAGCAGCTTGTGTGACCTATCCGTCTCATCCCCTTTATCCTGCGTCCCTACCTCGTGAATACTTCTTCCACAGCTCTTTGTGATTCTTTCGACACTGTTGTTTTTCCAGGAAGGGTTTGCTTCAACATGTAACTTCTCCTCCTGTAGCTGCCTGGAGTCTTGTAACTATAATTCTTGCTGGATTTGAATTTATTGCATATGCTGGCTCAGCTTTGTCAGTACTGCCACTAACTTTCCTTTTACTTTGTTCTCCAACTTTTTAACATCTTTGGTCCATTTAGAACTCTGAAATATCTAACCCCCACCCTCACTTCTCTCAGTGTTCCCTGTCTTATCCTTTTCCCTCTCTGAACCCCTTCTGATGACTATTTTATTCTATTTCTGAGTGAGATTTGAGTGTCCTCCTTTGGGCCTTCCTTGTTACTTAGCTTCTTTGGGTCTCTGAACTGTGGTATGGTTATTCTATATTATATGGCTAATATCCACTTATAAGTGAGTACAGAACATGTATTTTTTTTTCTGGGTCTGGGTTTCCTCACTCAGAATGATCTTTTCTATCCATTTGCCTGCAAATTTTATGATCTTCTTGTTTTAATAGGTGAGTAGTATTCCATTGTATAAATGTACCACAGTTTCTTTACCCATTCTCTGGTTGAGGGACATCTGGGTTGTTTCCAGTTTCTGGCTATTAGGGATAAGGCTACTGTGAATATGGTCCGAGCAAATGGCTTTGTTGAATGGTGAAACATCTTTCGGTTTCTGTTCAGGAGTGGGATATTTGGGTCTTGACGGAAAACTATTTCCAATCTTCTGAGAAAGCACTAGATTTCCAAAGTGGTTGTACCAGTTTACATTCACAACAGCAATGGAGGAGGGTCCCCTTTCTCCACATCCTTGCCAGCATGTGTTGTCACAAGTTTTTAATCTTAGCCATTCTGATGGGATCCCAGAGTCCTTTTGATTTGCATTTCCCTGATAAAATGTTGAACATTTCTTTAACTGTCTCAGTTATTTGATACTTCTCTGTTGAGAATTCTGTTTTGCTCTGTACTCCATTTTTTCATAGCAAGTTTTAGTTTTTTTTAATTTAACATTTTTATATAATTTAACTTTATATCACAATTGTAGCCTCATCCCTCATCTCTTCCTGGTCCTACCCTCACTCCCTCTTCCCCTGCCCTTTCCCTCTCTAATTTCTCAGAAAGGGGAGCCCTCCTCCCCGACCATCTGACCCCAGCTTATCAAATCTCATTAGGACTGCCTGCATCATCTTTCTCTGTGGCCTGGTAATGTCCCTCCACCAAAGAGAAGTGATCAAAGAGTGGGCAACAGAGTCCACTTTAGATAGATAGATAGATAGATAGATAGATAGATAGATAGATAGATAGATCAGATATAGATATGTATTTATTCAATAAGCATCTTATATGTTAATTAGTATACAACCCAGCTGAAATATGCTTATTTTTTCATCCTGAAATACTTAGGTTGTTTATACTTCTAAGATACTTAAAATACTAATTTATGAAACACTTGCACATACTGTCTTATTAAATGACAATGTGTTTCTCCCTATATTTATATATAAAACTTCTTGATTGTAGGTTATACATAGCTCAAGTTTCAGTAGATACTGATGATTGATGTTAAAAATAGTGTTGACAGTTTATACTCCCACTGACACTTTGCTAATTCACTATTTCTCCCCATTTTTGCCTAAGCAAGAAATTATCTTGAAGTATTGTTTCATGGTGTTTTAATTTATATGTTCCCACCATGAGGGAAGTTATTTGATTTCAGTTTTCTTTCATGGGATTCATATGTTGATTTGACTAATTTTGCTCGTTTCTTCATATTATGTAAATTTCCTTTATTTTAGGTTGTATCTGTATTCTATGTGCATTTTTTCATGTCTGTAGATTGTTATGTATAAACATCATTTTTGTTTCCTCAGGAGAGGGGTTGAGATGAGAGCTGTACCCAAGCTTAATGAGTACATGGCTTGGGTTGTGCCCAGAGCATTTCTATCTAACTAACCCTAGGCCTACGCTTGGAAGCTTCTAGCCTCTATTCAATCTAATCTTCTGCAAGCCTGGACCTTGAAGGCTTCAGCCTCTAGCTTCTCTCTCTCTGCTAAACTAGGCCTACAATGTGTTCAGCCTCAAAGACTTACTGCTGAATAAGCTCACCCTTTCAGGCTCTTTCTGAACTCTGGTTCAACTCAGCTATTTTGGCTCAAAACTCCTCTCCAAGCTGACTGATTCAAACTGGCGTCTCTCATTTCTGACTGAATTGTTTTACTTGCATAAACTGTCCTTGAACTTCACAGCACTGAGCTACACAGACTGAACTGCACTGAACTGTGCTTTACTCCCAAACTCAACTGTACTGTCTGTACAAACTTCCCTGCTCACTGACTCTCTCCCTCTCTTTATCTCTTCTCTCTCGCTTTCTCCTCTCTTTTCTCTCTGCTTTTTATCCCCTCACTCTCTGTTTTTTTTTTTTTTTCATGTAGCTTCTCTGTCCTGTCTGTTCTCCTGAGAGTAGGGCATACACTATCTCTGAATCATTTGTCACTTTGTCTCCCCCTCAATTAAACTTCAGTGTTTGGAATGAAAGATGTGGACTGCATTCTCTCCACAGGGATTAAAGGTTTGTATTCCAGTCAGAGGGATTAAAGGCGTGCACTAAGGGTATAGGGTGGGTGTGTATTCCAGCCAGGTCACACAAACCTAGGTCTTTGGATGTGATCCCTTGCCAGAGTAGCCATGTTAATGGATTAAAATTCCCCTACAACTATGGTAGCTAGTCATTAAAATATTTTTAATTTCATTAAATTCAAAATCATTTTATTTTTATTTATCATATATAGTTATTATACAATATTAACTAAAGATTGTGACCTCAAGAGAAGCCTACAAACCTGAAAACCATGCTGACAACATACACGAAGTATGTAGCCACAAGTCAAATACTATTTCTTCACCAGAAAACATGGTGGTAACGCAAATTCACTAATAAGTTGTAGTGAACAGTGCATTACATAGAACCAGCAATGTGCTAACAAGTCCTGGGACACTGTACTTTCACTGTCGATGGTTGGCATAGCTACTGTACTGTGAAGAGTTTGCCTTCATTCTAAGTATTAAAGTTTTGTTTCTGTGTTTATCTTTGCATTCAATATTTTTCTTTCCGCATTTAAGCATTTTCATGCTTTTTTAAGACATAATGTGAAAGAAGAAACAATATTCCACAATTCTCACAGGCATTCTCTTGAATTTTCCATCAGTTTCTTGCTGTTTCAATATGCAACAATAGGATACAGGACTTGGAAAAAGTAGGTCAGTGGGAATGTAGACATGAAATCTATATTCTGTCCTGAACCCCCCTTTGGAGTTTCTTCTGTTTGCAGGCTGCTATGAGATGAAAACTTCCCTCTTCCTTGAATTCCCATTGTCACATTGATTTATTTCTCCTCAAACCTAGAGCAACACATATATTTGACTATGGACTGAAAATTCTAAAATTGTGAGCCAAAACAAATCTGCATGACTTTATGATGTTTCTCTTTGGTGTTCATCAAAGTAACAAGACTCTAACACACCCCTTGATATCTAAGGATATTTTTATTATATTTCACATTATCAGGTTCATTTATTATCTTCTTTACTACTACTCTTCAAAAATTCTTTTTTTTTAATTTTTTATTAATTACACTTTATTCATTTTGTATCCCCCCATAAGCCCCCTCCCTCCTCCCCTCCCGATCCCATCCTCCCTCCCCTTTCTGCATGCATGCCACTCCCCAAGTCCACTGATAGGGGAGGTTCTCCTCTCCTTTCTGATCTTAGTCTATCAGTTCTCATCAAAATTGGCCTCATTGTCCTCTACCATGGCCTGGTAAGGCTGCTCCCCCTCAGGGGGAGGTGATCAAAGAGCAGGCCAATCAGATTATGTCAGAGGCAGTCCCTCTTCCCATTACTATGTAACCCACTTGGACACTGAACTGCCATGGGCTACACCTGTGCAGGGGTTTCAGGTCATCTCCACGAATAGTCCTTGGTTGGAGTATGAGTCTCTGGGAAGTTCCCTGTGTTCAAATGATCTTGTTCTGTTGCTCTCCTTGTGGAGTTTCCGTCCCCTCCAGCTCTTAACAACCTCGGAACCTGCTACAGAGGGCCTCTGAAAGCCAGAAGAAAACAGGAAACAACCTTGAAACCTGCCACAGAGGGCATCTGAAAGCTTCTGCAGTATAGACTGTCAAAGCAGATGCTGAGCCTGATGGCCAACTGATGGGCAGAGCGAATGGAATTCTTTTTTATTTTTATAATAATTTTTATTTTTTATATTAATCACAGGTTATTTACTTTGTATCCCAGCCATAGCTTCCTCCCTCATTCCCTCCCAACCCCACCCTTCCTCCCTCATCTCCTCCCTGCCCCTTTCCAAGTCCACTGATAGGGGAGGACCTCCTTCCCTTCCATCTGACCGTAGCTTATCAGGTCTCTTCAAGACTGGCTGCAATGTCCTCTTCTGTGGCCTAGCAAGGCGGCTCCTCCCTCCGAAGGGGGTCAAAGAGTTCGCCATTGAGTTCATGTAAGAAATAGTTCCTGTTCCTCTTACTAGAGAACCCACTTGGATACTGATCTACCATGGGCTATATCCGAGCAGGGGTTCTAGGTTATATTCATACATGGTCCTTGGTTGGAGAAACAGTCTCATGAAAGACCCCTGTGCCCTGATATATTTCGTCCTTGTGGAGTTCTTGTTCTCTCCAGGTCTTACTAACTCCCCCTTCTTTCATATGATTCCCTGAACTCTGCTGAAGGTTTGGTTATGAGTCTTAGTGTCTGCTCTGATACACTGCTAGGTATAGTCTTTCAGAGGCCCTCTGTGGTAGGCTCCTGTCCTGTTACTTGTTTGCTCCTACATCCAATGTCCATCCCATTTGTCTTTCTAAGTGAGGATTGATTATCTTACCCCGGGTCCTCTTTCTTGTTTATCTTCTTTAGGTGTATAGATTTCAGTATATTTATTCTATCTTATAGGACTATATAAGTGAGTATATACCATGCGTGTCTTTCTGCTTTTGGGATACCTCACTCAGGATGATACACAATGGAATACCACTCAGCAATTAAAAATGAGGAAATCATGAAATTTGCAGGCAAATGGTGGGACCTACAAACGATCTCTACCTTGTCTTATTCCATCTTCCTTGAGCTTTCAGTATTTAGCTTGTGTGTAAATTTATCATTGATTTCTGAGTACCCGACAGTTACTTATTCTTTTCATTTTGATGTTTGGGGCAGAGGTACTAGTCTTTATCTGCTGCAAAATGAAGCTTTAATGAAATGTAAGGGGTGCTCTCATGTGCAGGTACAAGGATGAGTGTTTAGAATACGGTTTGAAACCGTATTACTTTGGGAATATTGTAGTTATAAGTTTGCCTCTAGGGCATACTACCTCTCTATCCATGGGTTCTTGGCTAGGATTATAGTACTATGCCTGAGTCTCAACTATCTGAGTGAGCTTTAGGTCCTACTAGATAGCTTTTTGTTGCCCCCAAGATATGAGTACTACTGTTGCTATGTTGAAGCTGGCTTACTGGTCTCATCACTGTAGTTCTCTATAGTTCCTTCTGCCTCCTTCAGTAATGGTCTCTTTGCTACTTTTCTGGCTTCTTAGGTTACTCTAACTCTTTTTTTTTTCCTGAGACTCATAACAATTCTTTTTAATTTTTTTTTCTTTATTAATTATACTTTATTCACTTTGTATCCCCCCCCCATGGTTCCCTCCCTCCTCCCATCCCAATCCCTCCCTTTCTCCACCCTCTGCGTGCATGCCCCTCCCCAAGTCCACTGATAGGGGAGGACTTCTTTTTCTGCCTTCTGATCCTAGTCAATTAGGTCTCATTAGGAGTGGCTGCATTGTCTTCTTCTGTGGCCTGGTAAGGCTGCTTCCCCCTCAGGGGGAGGTAATTAAAGAGCAGGCCAATCAGTTCATGTCCAAGACAGTCCCTGTTTCTATTACAATGGAACCCACTTGGATACTGAACTGCATGGGCTACATCTGTGCAGGGGTCTTAGGTTATCCCCATGCATAGTCCTTGGTTGGAATATCTTGCCCTGCCTCTACTCTAATTCTTGTACTCAGGATGAAAGGTTAAGAATTTTATGTACAAATAAGAGAGAATATGTATCATTTTTTCCAGGGTCTGGGTTACCTTATGGTTACCTCACTTACATAATATATTCCAATTCCTTCCATTTACCTATAAATTTCATAGTTCACTTATCTTTGAAGCTGATTAGAATCATGTATACATACCACATTTTCATTGGTCAACAAATATCTAGACTGTGTGCATTTCCCAACTGTTGTAAACAGAGGAGCAGTGAACATGACTGAGCTGGTGTATCTGTAGTAGGACATCAAATTCTTTGGGCATATGCCAAGGAGTAGTATAACTGGGTCATATAGTATATGAATTTTCAGCCTTTTGAGGATTTCCCACACTGATTTCTCTAGTAGCTACAAAATATTTCAATTCCACCAACTGTGGTTAAGCATACCCCTTCCCCATATGCTTGCCAGAATGTATGTGAGTTGTTTTCTGAATCTTAGCCACTTTGACAGGGATAAAAAGAACATCTCAAAATAGTTCTAATCTGCATTTCACTGATTGCTAAAGATGTTGAGCACTTTTTGAGATACTTCTTATACATTTTTATTTCTTTTATATAATCACTATTCAGATCTACAGGTTCAGCTGATTAAAATATGTGAGCAGTATTTGTTAGTGTCAAATGTACTTTTTGAATATGTTTTAAAAATAAAAAGAATTCATTTTTTGACATTGAGCATTCCCAAATATAAACATATATCAATTAACATATATCAATTAACTCTACTCTCTACTGCATACAGCTAACAAAGGTCCTGGCTAAATTTTGCTTGCTTCTTTAAACTTGCCTAAGTTTTGTTAACACTGTTCAAATACCCTAGAATACACAGTATTGGTCAGTAGAAATAAGAGTTGTCAGGGACAGGAGGAGGCTGCATGTGTACCGATTCACATGCATACATATGAGTGTGTATAGAGTCCAGAGGATAGGCTAGAGTGTCACTCCTCAGATGCTGTCCCCCTCTCCTTGTTGAGACAGCTTCTCTCACTGGTCTGGAGTTCACTGATCACACTAAGCTGAACAGCCAGTGAAGCTCTGATGTGTTACCTGTCTTCTCCTCCTTGGGACTGATTATGAAAGCACAACACTACACCTGACCATGAAACTTGGGTCCTTCTACTTTCAGGGTAAGCACTTAACTGATTGAGCCACATCTTTAATTTTATAAAGTTAGTTGTGCTAAAAACCTCAACATCATAATGACTCCAATTAGAGCCTAGCCCCTCTCAAGGCCATCTTTAAGAAATCATTGGAGTCAATGATTTCCAATATATTCTCATATATTGAAAATTGATAGGGCTTCATGAGATCCTTCCTGGTCCTTTCCTGGACTTTGGCTGCCTTTACCTTGCACAAATCTTGGGGTTTTTGTCATAGTGACTGTGAGTTCATGTGTTCAAAGTCCTGTCATGTCCATCAAATATCATTTCAGTACAAATGTCAGTTACTTCCTGATCTTACAGTCTTCTCACTGTCTCTCCTTAGATAGTTCCTGAGCCTTGTAAGAGAGACTATGTGAAGATATTCCCTGTAGAAGTGAGTGTCACGGACTACTCTCTGTGGGTTGACCGGTTATGGATCTCTGTATTAATCACCATCTACTGCAATCAAAAGCTTCTCTGACGAGCTCTGAGAGATGCACTAATGTCTGAGTATAATGGCAAGACCTTAGCAGGCTTTTTGATACTATATTAATTTAGCAGAATAATAGGACTGGATTCTGTCTGAGGGCCTATAAACTTGTCAATAGTCACAGATATTTTGATTCAGGTAGCAGTTGTAGACATTAGTTCTGTCTGGTAAAAGGAGTCTTCAATCCTACCATAAAATAGTTATTTACAGGACAGGAGCCTACCGCAGAGGGCCTCTGAAAGTCTCTCCCTAGCAGCGTATCAAAGCAGATGCTGAGACTCATAACCAAACCTTCGGTAAAGTGCAGGGAATCATATGATAAAAGGGGGAGTTAGTAGACCGGGAGAGGACAGGAGCTCCACAAGGACAAAATATATCCGGGCATGGGGGTCCTCTATGAGACTGTTTCTCCAACCAAGGACCATGTATGGATATAACCTAGAACCCCTGCTCGAATGTAGCCCATGGTAGCTCAGTATCCAAGTGGGTTTTCCGAGTAAGGGGAACAAAAACTATTTCTGACATGAACTCAATGACTGGCTCCTTTACCTCCTCCAGCCCCCGAGGGAAGAACAGCCTTGCTAGGCCACAGAAGAGGACATGGCAGCCAGTCCTGAAGATACCTGATAAACTAGGGTCAGATGGAAGGGAAGGAGGACCTCCCCTAGCAGTGGACTTGGAAAGGAGCAGGGAGGAGATGAGGGAGGGAAGGAGGGTGGGATTGGGAGGGAATGAGAGAGGGGGCTACAGCTGGGATACAGAGTAGGTATGCTGTGATTAATATTAAAAATTAAAATTAAAAAAGATAGTTGTTTACTTGCATACATTTATGGCACTGTGACACTGGCATGCACGTCTTGCCAGGACGTTCATTACTATAGCTCTCAGTGCTCACACTTGGGTAAGAATGTTGAATATTTTCCCCAATGGAATGGCATAAAACCTTTCATCGATATGAAAACTATCCCTGATGGCTAAGGACATTGAGCATTTTTCTAAGTGTTTCTCTGCCATTCAATATTCCTCTGCTAAGAATTCTCTGTTTAGCTCTGTACTCCATTTTTTTAATTGGATTACTTGATTTGTTTCTTTTTAACTTCTTGAGTTCTTTACATATTCTGGATGTTAGCCCTCTGTTAGATATGGGGTTGGTGAAGATCCTTTCCAGTCTATAGGCTGTTGTTTTGTTCTGACGACGGTGTCCTTTGCTTTACAGAAGCTTTTCAGTTTCATGAAGTCCCGTTTATTGATTATTGATCTTAGAGCCTGTGCTGTTGGTGTTCTGTTCAGGTGCTGTTGGTGTCCTAGGCCAATGAGTTCAAGGCTTTTCCCCATTTTTTTCTTCTAATAGGTTCAGTGTGTCTAGTTTTATGTTGAGCTCTTTGATACACTTGGACTTTAGTTTTGTGCAGGGTAATAAATATGGATCTATTTGCATTTTTCTACATGTAGACATACAGTTAGATCAGCACCATTTTGTTGAAGATGCTTCCTTTTTTTTGATTGTGTGGTTTTGTCTTCTTTGTCAAAAATGAAGTATCCATAGGAGTGTGGGTTTATTTCTGGGTCTTCAATTCGATTCCATCGATCTACCATTCTGTTCTATGCCAGTACCATACAGTTTTTTATTTGTTGTTGTTGTTTGTTTTTTAACTCTTGCTCTGTAGTACAGCTTGAGATCTGGGATGGAACTACCTCCAGACGTTCTGTTATTGGACAGGACTGTTTTAACAGTTCTGGGTTTTTTTGTTTTTCCACATGAAGATGAGAATTGTTCTTTCTAGGAGAAGAGATGCATAACCTACTTCCCACCCAGAAGGCTGAGAATGGATTTGGCATATTTTGCAAATGTAGTGCAAATAGTTAATAACAAAGCATCCTCTGCATTATCTGTATGGCCTGGCTCCCCAGATTCTATGTTCATCTCAGTCATTATCTCTTGGACCTTATCTTGAGCATTGTTTTTCAGTCAACATAACTAACCTATCCTTATGGAAGAAATCACTTTTTGAAAAGGGTTTCAATGTACTCATGTCTTAAGCTTTGTTGTACACACAGAATTGAGTTAATTATCATCAGGAAACTTTTTCCCCAATTATGCTGTGTTCAAATATGCCTAAAATAAACGTCCTGGTGTCAGACTCAAGAAACTTGAACTAACACTCGCTACAGATTCATGTTGAACCAGACTTCCTTCTTCACTCATGGAGATCATTACTCTGCTGGTCATGGTGTTTTCTGAGACTTCCCTTCCCACAAATATCAGTCAATCAGATATGTAAAAATAGTTCATTGCTGGGTTCATTTATCTTTTCCCAGTAGCTTGGATAGTTGAGCATGGTTTCATAGTTTTGCCTTTCAGTCATCTTACTACAGTATATGCTATTATAACCTTTGCACTTTGTCCTATTGCATGCTTTTTTTTTTTACTCTAAACCTATATTTATTCAATAAACTTTGTGCTTCTATACATGTCAAATATCTTTTCATACATAGTCTTTAATTTAACTTTTAATTTGTCTGTAACGGTAAGTTTTGCTGAGAAAATTTGTTTTTACACACACAAAAAAAAACTGGATTTCTGTCTCATAGTATATGCTTAAGAAGACATAAGTGAAATGAAGAGAAGAAAAGGGTGATACCTCAACCAAGGACCATGCATGGCGAGGACCTAAAACTCCGGCTCATATGTAGCCCATAGACTCAGTCTCCAAATAGGTTCCCTAATAAGGAGAGCGGGGTATGAACTCAGTAGCAGGTTCTCTGATCACCTCCTCCCGGTGGGTGCAGCCTTGCCAGGCCACAGAGGAAGACAATGAACCAGTCCTGATGAGACTTGATAGTCTAGGGTCAAATAGAAGGCGAGGAAGACCTCCCTTGTCAGTGGACTATGGGTGGGCATAGGGGGAGAAGAGGGAGGGAGGGAGGGTGGGATTGGGAAGAGACAAGGAAAGGGGACACAGCCAGGATACAAATGGAATAAACTGTAATATATGATAATAATAAAAATTAAAATTAAAAAAATTCTAGACAGAATATATGAAGAAATTTCTGTGATGGTAAATTTAAAGAAAGAATATATATTCTTTGTTTATATATTATATATATTGTTTATAGAATATATACATGAAAGACTAAAATAAGCAATTAACTGGGCACACAGATAACTCAGTATCCTTAATGTGCAACAATGCTGAGATGCTAAAAAATGTTGGATGGCCTATGTTAAGCTTAAAATGGAAAAATTATCTATTCATAGAAAGGAATGCAGAAATTTGATTTAAAAATTGTCAACAAAACAGATTAATAGTGGCTGGGCATGGTGGCACACACCTTTAATCCTGGCACTTGGGATGCAGAGGCAGGAGGATCTCCTTGAATTGGAGGCCAGCCTGGTTTACAAAGGGAGGTCAGAACAGCTAGGGTTACACAGAGAAAACTTGTTTCAAACAAACAAACAAACAAAAAACAGATAGTAAGAAGATATAGGCATTAGAATTCCACTGGGGAAAAACAGGCACAAATAAACCAATCTAAATAAATCCAATGATTTAAAGAAATAAATGAGATTAGTGAGTACACGGATGATCAAAACAACAAAAAATATAAACTCTACATATCTCTATGTAATAATTTAATAATTTAAATAATAAAATTTAAATAAAAAAATCAGCATCAGAAGTGAAAATATATGAAGTAAGCTTTATGAAATAAAATGTGCTTATTATATTAGAACATCAATACAGGTTAAATGGAGAAGAGGGAAAGGCTTAAAATCTTTTAGAAGAAAATATGGAAAAAAATTGTGAAGTTAAATCCAAAAGCAAGAAAAAAAATAACGGATTGTTCATTGTCAATGCTATGCTTTCTGGTGCACAGTAATGAGAAGAGATAATACATTTCCCTAATTACAGACCAATACCAATAATCTAAAGTGAAAAGGCATGTCTGAGAAAATGAGAAAACCCATACAGGACAATGAGAAAACCCAAGGAAAGTGTGTGTGCGGAGTCCCCAAAGGTGAGGAGTGAGCATCAGTAGATTGGCTTGTCCCAGTGCCTGCTCAGCGAGAGTCCTGCGGTTGCTGACAACATCCTCCGCTACCGAAAATGTTAGCGGAGGACTGACGCAAAGCAGTGCTTTTGGACAGGAACCCACAAAGGCTGTGACTGCTTGCACAAGATCAAGCCTGAAAAAAATCCCAGCATGTTTGGGAGGGGCTCGTGAAGTCCCACCCATAGCTGAGGAGTTGATGCCCGCTAGGAAAGGAAGAGGCCAACCCGCATCCCTGATCATCTCTACGTGCTCTGGTGGATGCCATACACAGCGCATGTAATGGCAGCAGCGAGTGAAGTAAGTGGGTCTAAGAAGAACAAACTTACAGTGATTTTAAGAGTACACACAAGACCTCCGTAAGCTCTCACCGGACAAGCCCATCGTGGAGAAAGAAGGGGAAGCTGACAGAAGATAACACCACTGGCTGAGGTATTTGTGCCGGCAGCTGCTGTCTTTATTGATGCAACCTTTGACAGGGTGGCGGCATACTCCACCCCAAAGACTATTTGGCAACACAAACCGAATTCAACAGGAAAAGAAAAAAAAGAAGGAAGAAAGCTGAAATGTGGGTGGGAAAGGATGGGAGGTTGAAGAGCATGATTATGGGAATAGCTGGGGTGAATATTTTTTAAATTGCACTGTCTGAAATTCTCAGTGTGTTAATAAAATATTGTTGTTGTTGTTGTTGTTTTTAAAGAACATAAAATATTGATCCCAAAACATCAGAATGAAATGTATTTTAATCACTCAGATGTTTTTGTTGTAAAAAACATTGGGCCCTGAATTCTCCTGCTCACTCCGCTGTTGACGATTGTTGGCTGGGTGCTAAGCTGCTCATTGGTGTACATGCTGCTCTCTGCTGAGCCCTCCCCCAGTTTGGGGAACGTTGTTTGTCAAGTAGTCACAATGGCCAGCATATGACAGAGCTAAAAGACTTCAAACACCTGCCTTCTCTAAATCTGACTTCTGGAGGAAGTCCCCTCAAGTAGCAGGGGGCAACACAGAGAAGAAGTGCTGTGCTGTCGTCCAAAATATTTCTTGTAAAATTTGTTTTTAATGAGGTTTGAAATTCAGTAAGTCTGAAGATAAAACATTGTTGAAAGTATTTGGTTTGTTTTTAGTTTCTTGGAAACAACCTATTTTGATATGACTTTTTATTATTTATCTGAATAGAGCACAGTCTTGGTAATTATTTGAGATTAAAATGTATTGTTAGTATTCTTTAAACAAATAAACAAACAAATAAAAATCCCTGAGAGTACATAAAATGAGGCAGGAGTACTGGTGGAGAAGCAAGGGAGGAATTTCAGAGGAGGATTAAGAGATATATTTAATCAAAACTGTTATATTGATGTATGTAACTCTCCAAATATTTTTTAAATTAGCTGAAATAATAAAACCTTGTTTAATTTGTAGGCACCTAATTTTCAGACATAGTTTTTAAATGTATTTTTCTATAACAAAATTTCAATTTGGAATTATTTTTAACTATGCTTACTACAATCAAATCTGAACATATTTAGCTACCTGGCTACTATTATTTAAAGCTGGTCTCTTATATCAACAGCAAAACAATAGTAGTTATGTTATTTGATTTGCACCTGATCTTTAAGTAAAAGGTCTGAAGTGTAATTAGTCATTATCTCCCTGAATTCATAGATAACACCTCCTTACCTTTCATAGATTGTATATCATTATATAACATCTTCGCTATAATAGACTCCACATCAGTCCTAACATTTTTTTCTACCCTTCCTTATTTTATCTTGTACAGCAAATATACCAGGGATTGCTTCTCTTACAAGGACTCACCGAGTTATTGAAAAGTACCAGGATTTTTATCACTGCCAACATTTTACGTAGTAGGCTTTTGGCTTTCCTGCTTATTTCAAGCTATTTATCCAACAGGAACACAGCCAAACAGTTAAAGCTCAAATATAGTTAAGAGAAACTTAAAACAAAACCCTTCAAATCTTACTAATTCTTATTTAATTATCTTAGAATTTACAAAAAAAATCCAAGTATTGTTGTAAAATAGTTAAAATGGAAAAGCTTTCTAAAAACATTTCATAATGAAAATGTTTACCAATTTACAAGAGAAAATTCTATATAATTATAAATATACCTAACTCAGTTTGAATTGATGCTTTGATATGATAATTGCATACAAATTATAAGGAAAATCATCTTTTAAATATATAATGTAGAGAAAAAAACCCAAGAAGTTAAAAATAGCTCCGTATGAACAGGTTCAGAATTAGCATGTAAACGGTATTGTTTGCATGTGCATGCAAAGCCACTCTAGTAAAATCTTGGTGTGCAGAATTATTTAAACAAAGAAAGCTGTGACCCACCGAATTATACAGAAATAATCTAGGATCACATATTTCACTGCATTATTGGACAAGGTGAGGAACTGTGATGTTTCTTCTTACTTCACATTTGTTTTAGAGATTACTGTTAGGTCATTCATTGAATCTGTCTATGAAGAGCACACAAATGGCAATTCAGAAACACATGTACCCAGAAAAGTACTCTCTACCAGAAAGCAAGCAGAGTTCCTTGGCTTTATTAAGAGCTGACAAACTTCATCTTAAAGATGCTTTTCCTCCCTCGCCTTTCATAAGATTCCCTGTAAGACCTGGAGAGGACAGGAGCTCCACAAGGAGAGCAACAGAACCAAAATATCTGGGCACAGGATTCTTTTCTGACACTGATACTCCAACCAAGGACCATTCATGGATATAACCTAGAACCCCTGCTCAGATGTAGCCCATAGCAGCTCAGTCTCTAAGTGGCTTCCTTAGTAAAGGGAACAGGAATTGTCCTCTGACATGAACTCAGTGACAGGCTCTCTAATCACCTCCACCTGAGGGAGGAGCAGCCTTGCCAGGCCACAGAGGAGGAAAATACAGCCAGTCCTGATGAGAACTGATAGGCTAAGGTCAGATGGAAAAAGAAGAGGACTCCTTATCAGTGGACATGGAGAGGGGCATGGGAGGAGATGAGGGAGGGAATGAGGGAAGGGGCTACAGCTGGGATACAAAGTGAATAAACTGTAATTAATATAAAAAATAAAATTTTATTAAAAATGTGTTTCCTTTTTGTGCTTGTGAACATGACTTACCAGATTCTAATAAGTTAGATCTATGTAGGAGGGTCTTCACAAGAGGAATAATTACTGTGGTGAGTCAAAATTGCTGCTCATTGAGAATTTGAGATTCCATTTGGAATGATTTAGTCACATTTTTATTAGATGTTCATATTACTATAACTAAACTCCCACCTTTGGGATCAACTTTACCAACTAAATGGTTTGCAGTTCCTTTTTACTTTTCTTTTTTTTTTTTTTTTTGCTATGTCATGTATCTTTCCAAGTGGATTTTATGTACATATGTTCTAAAAATATAAATACACATTTTATGAAATTATATGTCACTCTATACATACTTGTAATACATTCTATATAAAAGGAAATCTTTATGTTTGCATCTATCATTTATATATATAATTTTAAATATTATTATATAATACATATAAAAATCATGGTTGAAACATACCGTTTTTCACTTTCACTGAATAGATGCTTTTTCACTGAAAATAGACTGATTTCATCATCCATTTTATATCTAGTTACTTTTTCTGTTATTTAAGCTGAACTTTAAAAGCAAAAAATCATACGTTCTAGAACTTTCCTAAACTAAGGATAAACGTCAATGAAGAATAAGACAAACGGTGAGTGTTTGATGGAACAGGACAGGAGTGAGAAGCAATGAGAGATAGGCTCGCTAGCCAAATACTGAGATTCCTTGCACGAATGAGTGACAGACTGCCACAGAAACAGACAAGATACTTACATGCAGCTTCCAATAGGTGCTTTTGTTTTGTTTTTTTCACAAATCCTGTTACATAACTAGAGGGCAATATAACTTATAGGCCAAATTATACATGGAATATTAATTCTTAATTTGTTTAAATGTTTTAAACGGCTGAGGTTTATCTATGAATTGGTTGGTGGCAAGAAAACATGTCTAATTTTGGACACTGTAATTCTTTATATGAGTTTATAGCTGATGGAATGTTCAGTAATTGAGACTCAGGGTTAATTAATGCTATTATCAAATGAGAGATAAATCAATCAGCCATATACACTAGCCAGAATGACTCAAATCTAATTGGCAGAGTGTAGTTTCTGTAACAATAAATAGAACCACCTGTCATTCTTAATTACAACTCCAGGACTTTAAGATAATGGAATGCCAAAGTATCTTTTTTCACTTGTACAAGTGATTTCCTCAATTTACATGTAAAACTCCTCATATTAAGGCAGTCAGCTGCACCATGGAAGCAGTATTTTTGAGGGAAGCAGTAAAGAATCCCATAGTTAAGGCTGATATATCCAGTTAATTTCTAGTGCTTTGAACTCATTATTAGTTAGTGATTTAGGAATATTGCTATATTATGTATGAGAGAGAAATATTTCCAGACCTTTACTCTGTCCACCTGAGCATAGCCTTATACACAAAAGACATCTACATGGTTCTAAGTATTATCACTTACTGTTTCATAGTGTCTAACATGCAATAAAATTCTGTGGCAAGAAATTTTCCAATGTATATGTTAATCAAACAAATTAATTTGAACATTATTTCTTAATTAAATGATCTAGTTAGTAGTCTTTGTTGCTCATATTCATGGAGCATGATTCGAGAATGAATTGTCTCAATTTGATGAGGAAAATGTATTATTTGTTCTCACTTCATTATTCTTTACAGTAGTACCCTTATTATTAACATCAAATCCACTCTTGGAAATTAATGTACCACATGAGTCTCTGGTCCTGTCCCTGTGTCTACACAGATAGGAAGAAACATACACCTACTATGTTGTTCTTTCTTCCTGAGTATATTTAGAATTTCTTTACATAATTAAGTGCTATTAGCCACATAATATAGGATAAACATACTAAAATCTATACACCTAAAGAAGCTAAACAATAAGAAAGACCTTAAGGAACATGCTCAATCCTCATTCAGAAGAGAAAATGTGATACACATCAGAAGCAGGAGAAGACAGGGAACAGGACAGGAGCCTAACACAGACGGCCTCTGAAAGACTCTATTGAGGTATGGAAGCAGAGGCTGAGACTCACAGCCAAACGTTGGACAAATACAGTGAATCTTATGAATGAAGGGGGAGATAAAAAGACATGAAGGAACAGAAGAGCTAAAAGGAGACCAAAAGAGTCAAAACAAAACAAAACAACAACAACAACAAAAATAACTGGGCCCTGGGGGCCCTGCAGAGACTGCTATCCCAATCAAGGATCATGCATGGAGAGGACCTAAAACCACAACTCAGATGTAGTCCATAGACTCTGTCTCTAAGTCAGTTCCCTAATAAGGGGAGCAGGGAATTTCTCTGGCATGAACTCAGTGGCTGGCTCTCTGATCACCTCCCCCTGGGGGGTGGGGGTGGGTGCAGTCTTACCAGGCCACAGAGGAAGATAATGCAGCCAGTCCTGATGAGACCTGACAGGCTAGGGTCAAATAGAAAGGGAGGAGGACCTCTGCTATCAGTGGACTAGGGGAGGGACATAGGTGAAAAGAGGGAGGAAGGGTGGGATTAGGGAGGGAGATGAGGGAGGAGGCCACAGCTGGGATACAATGTGAATAAACTGTAATAAATAATAATAAAAAGGAAAAGAAAACCCTCTTCTGTCTTTTGGGTTCTCTTGGATAACTTTAGGGTCTGCTGCTCTTTACATTAAGAAAAAACAAATAAATCATATTTACATCTAGAAGAAAATATGCACTTATTTGGAAATCCCTGATGATCAGAGAGGGAGCAATTATTCAGACACTCTTACTGTTATAAACGACCATATGGAGTAGCTAGGTGACTACAAGCCAAATGGGTACATCTAACTCTCCTTCTTTAGGATAAGGGTTTTCCAAGATGTGGTCTTCACATTCTTGGTAGTAGTTGCTAAACAACCCCATCACAGTTTTATGCTTAAAGCTCTCCTTAAAAATTGTTGCAACTCTTTGGATATTGAGGTGTACAAAAGTTCTTAAAAATAGGACACAATAATTGCCAAGGGCATATGTCCTTTCCCCCTTATTCAGCTGTGACTTTGTGCTGGGTTTTAGGACAGGGTGTAATGCTTTCTTTACTTTTGTTTGTGGTCTGGTCATTGGGAACCCGCAAAGCTGCTCTGTTTGCCTCTTAGATTTGGATAGCTGTCTCCTTAACCACATGCTCTTGTACCTCGCCTTCACCAGCAGTCTGTGCTTATTTGTGCCAACTCTTATATGTACCAGTTATCACAAGCTTACTAAATTATCTCTAAAATTTCAACCATTTTTTATTCATAGATTTGGTGTTTGTAGGTTTTCCCTCTCAAGTCTGAACCTCATGTTACTTGAATTCTGATTCCCCAGATCCATTTTATTTTATTCAACCTATGCTAGAGTGTCAAGCGATCTGACTACCCAAAACTGCCCTGTGAGTAAATGTTTTTAACAAGCCTCAGCCTATAAATAAACTACTTAGTTAAATAGACACTGTTGAATGAATACCAACTGCATGAGATTAGCTAAACAAATAGGTCAGCAGAAACAATATTGCAGTATTTTCTGATGTTTAACGATTCTGATTTCTGCAATGCATAACTTTATACACAAAAGGCAATAAGAAAATAAGGGGAAAATAAACAAAAGAAAATTTCTTACCATTTCTGGAACCCGAGTTTACAAAAACAGCAACAAAAAGTGACTCTTATTTATGCAGAAAATAATTACTGTACCATGGAATTTTTTCGATATGTATTTGGTGAGTAAAATCTTAAGATTATTGCAACTGAAATATTGAAGAGTTAATTTTTAATGTTTCTTCGTGAAACAGATGTCACAAATGAACTCAAATAATAAAAATTCCCATTATTTTGCTTGTGTTTCAAAGCAATGTATAAAGGTCATTGAAAGTCACTGATTTTTCCAGAATTTATGAAGAAACCCATCTTACTTTCACTTATCAGTGTGAAAAGGACTTTGCTGTACCAGTCTAGCCACATTCAGATGGGAAGATAAGCCTTTGGAACAGGTCATGACCCCAACTACAGATACTATACTGCTGAAATGTGCAGATTGATAAGAAGGGCGTGGTCAAACAAGCTTGCTATAAAATCTTACTTGAGAAGACAGAATTTGCATTTTAAATATGCTGAGCAGTACATAAGGAACTGTTAACAAGTATGATAGTAAGAAAGGCACATCTTCTGTGTTTCAAAGAGTATGACTGAATAGATCTTGAAGGGGATACAATGTGAGACTAATATTCACACATCCTAGGCAAAAGAAACAGTTTTTGGTTCATTTGAGCCTAAATGAAAGTAAGAAGTGCACTCTATTGCTCCAATGTTGACCATTTGGAAAGCAAAGCAAAAAAATGTTTTTCAAAAGCGACTGCTCTTTTACAGTTAGGAACTTTATTTAAATTCTATAAGAAAAATATTTACAAAATCACTATGATATTTCCATTTAATAGTTCATTTGAAATAGAATATTGATATACATAATATAACTTGTATTTTACTTTCTTAGGCTATTATGTTTTTCTCTTGAATATTCCATTGTGTATTGTTCACCTGTCCCTTTTCTAGATAAAAGTGTAACCTTTATTAAAAATGAATTTCTAATGTGTCATGTGATCAATAGAAAAAAGAAAAAGTGAGAAGATATTATCCCATAGTAAGTCATAATGAGATACTTAAAATTCTAAAAACAATTATGTTGTAAATTAAATAAAGGATTTCTTCCAAAATTAGTAACTGATCCAAAAACATGCAAAATTTTAATAATCTAAATTTTATGTGAACTGATGAATCGTTCATTCCAAAACACTTGGAAATGCAATTAGGCTATGTGAATGGCCTGAATATGGAGCACAAACATCTGGCATGAATTCAACTTGATCTAGTTAAGTTGAAAATATTGGGAGGAATGTTGAACTAAGATAATATAAAAATTCAGGTCAATAATTTATTTATTCTTACATTAACTTTATGCTGAAAAATAGTTAACCAGGAATATTTGTTGAAATCTCTCATTTCTGAAGGACCTCTGAATCAAAGAATCTATAAACTAAGGTTGTTTCGTGTATTAAAGACACTAAAAGGATAGAAACGTTGGAGATGCCTTCCATCCTTGAGATATTTCTGAGTAGTGGAGGTCGCGGCTTCTTTCCCAAGGGTTGTTCATATTCCAGATTACAACAGTATGCTAGCAGTTGAGTATGCAGTATGAATTTTGAGAACTTGCCATATGTTTGCTTATAGCAGAGCTATATTCCTTTGAATGCTGACTACTATTATCATTACTTTATGTTCATACTTTCTGCTGTTGAGAAACCTAGGATGATTTCCCTGGTTGAGACAATAATAGGAGAGCTCTGTGTTCACGAGAATTTGTAAAAAGTAATTTTTATTTGCCTGATGTAATTGTCTCGGAGGCTTACTGCGTCCGTATACTAATCTAGGCCTAGTCCTGGGAGTTTCTTGTCTCTGTACAATCTGATTTAGGCATAGAAAGTGTACAGCTTCTGAGACTTGCTACTGAATATGCTCACCCTGTCTAGTTCTTCCTGAATCCAGGCTGGCTGGTTGAACTCAGCTGCTCTGGCACAAACTCCTCGCCAACCTGATTGATTCAATCTGGCTTCTCTCAGCTTCTTAACTGAATTGCTTTGCTTTGCTTCATACTAACTTTGGCAATCTGTTCTAATCTTCCGGTTCTTTGCCAGTCTCAGTCTTCTTCATCTGTGTCTAGCTTTTCCTCTCTTTAACCCATCTCTGGAAAATTCTCCCAGTAAAACTGTCCCCCCCCTTTCTCTGCACTGCTTTCCTAAATCCTTTCTCCTTCCTCTCTCTTCTCCTGAGAGTTGGGCATATCCTATTCTGTCAATTTTTTCTCTGTTTTGTCACTTTGTCTTCCTTTCAATGGGACATCACTTTCAAAATATGGTCTTCCTTCTACAAACCAATTTTACCTTCATTGTTAAGACTAATAATATGTATTAAGGGCTTGTCTGTATTCTAGCCATAGTAGCCATGTTGTTGGATTAAAATCCCTCTACAAAATTGCTTGCATTTATGTAGAAATAAATATATCTGGAGTAAATATAGAAAAATGAAATGCCCAGATATTTTTCTATGTGTATGATTAACACTATATGATACTAACAAAATTGTTTCCCAAATTGTTTGTATCACTTGATGTCAGCAAACACGTGTGAATACACATGCACCATATCCTTCCTATGATTTTTTTGGTATCCTTTATTTAAGCATTTTATGGATACGATAGAGATGTTTTACATGCATTTTGCACATGGCATACAGATTTACAATATTATGTTGACTCTCTCCCTCAGTATTATAAAAATTAGAAAAGCAAGGCTGCTTCATCAAACTTCTTTCTGATGTATATTCTCAATACAGCCTGGGATCTTTCCATGAAATTACTGCTTACCTTACTTAGAAAATGTCAAGGAAATAGATACTCCTATAAGACGGTGTGATTGTGAAGAACCTGGACTGACTCTGCCTGTCTGTCTGTCTGTCTCTCTGTCTCTCTCTTTCTCTTTGTGTATGTGTGTTACAATTTTAGGAACTGGAGAAGCTGACTCTTAATATGGTATTGGTATTCATGAAGTCAGTCCTTCTTAACACTGTAGTTATAGTCACATATGTCATAAAATCAGCAATGTGGTGACCCCATACTTAACAAGACTCTTGCTTGTTAAGGCATTGGATAATCGGAAATTACTTGAAGCTTAGTAATTACTCTTGTCCTTCAGGTTCTTAGAATATATGTGTTACCTGAGTCTTGACTAATAAAATAGGAATTACCTAGGAAAGGAAAAACTAACGCAAAAATAGAAAGTGCCTGCACAGTAGGTTGGTAAAGTATTTAGAACTCTTCTCCTATACCTAGAGAAGGGTGGTTTAATAATATTATCACTGACCACTGTATCAATTTGTTAAGACATACATATTGAGAATATATTAATTATATTAATGTCTTTTGAGAAGATACTATGGCCCATACACTGATGATTAATTCAAAGCTTAATATAAACCGAAGTGATTCACAACATAGAGGTTAGTATGTTAACTTAAATCTATTTTAATCATTTTCTACTGTATACCTGAAAAAAATAAACCCATATCTGTATAAAATAAATTTTGTATAATTCCACTGCCACTGTGTTGACTTTCTGACCTTTTTTTGTGTGAATTACCTACCTCATTGGAAAAAGAAATACATTGTATCAAATACAAATGCTTAATACTCACATTAACTTATCCACACCTAACTTTCTTGCACCCTCAGAGGATTCTAATTTATACAATCAATTTCTTCTATTTAAGAACAAACCTTGGTTATCTGTAGAAGATTAAACTAGAATATTAGACACCCAAGACTCAAAGTAATAATGATTAACAAAAAACTGAAAGGTTTTTTTAATTTCTAATGGACAGGTAAAAATTATATATACTTACATTAAATAAAGATTTATTGATTTCTATGTGAACTATAAAATGACTAAATCCAGAAAATTATAGCATAGCATCCATTACCTAAAATATTTATCATTTTATTGTTGTGCTAACACTTAAACTCTACTCTGCCAACAATTTTCAAGTATGTGATTCATTGTTTTCAACCATGATACCAACATGTACACAGCACAAGCAAAATACAAAAGAAGTTATTTTTTTCAATTGTTCTTCCTACTTCTTTGAAATTCTATCACTCTGACCTCACCTATCTCCAATCTCATTTATTTCCAGGCTTTGAGAAACACTACTTTATTCTCTATTTTTGAAATATCACTATTTTAGACTGTAGGGCTGAAAGAATGGCATGGTGGGTAAGAGAATTTTCGCATTTTGATAAGACTTAGGTTCATTCCTCAGCACCCACAAGGCAGCTAGCATCCATCTGTAACTCCAGATCCAGAAAATTTGGTGTTTTCTTCTAATCTGCAGGCACTTCCCATATGTGATGGACAGAAATACTATGCATCCAAAACACCCATGCACATAAAATAAATTATATATATATATATATCTTAAAAGTCAGATCATGGGGTATTTGTCTTTCTGTGCCAGAATTATTTCACTTAACTGAATGTCCTCCAGATTCTTGCAATTTTGTGATTAAAAAAAGATAGGGTTTACTTGTCTTTTAATGGTAAATAGTTCCAGTGTGACTACAGTCCACTTTTTATTTTTTTATTTTCAAGACAGAGTTTTTCTTGGCTTTCTTGTACTGGCTTTGTAGACCAGGCTCTCCTCAAACTCATAGCAATCCTTCTGCCTCTGCCTTCATGAATGCTGGGATTAAAGGCATGTGCCATGTTGTCTACCTGTTAGCCCACTTTTTTTAAATTCACACTTTGAAAGACACTAAGGTTGATAACATATCTTTGTTATTATGAATCATGCTTTAGAAAAAATCTCAGAGTGTAAATATGTCTTTCTTTTACATACTGTTTCTATTTTCTTCAGTTACATGCCCAGGGAATGATAGAGCTATAATTCTTATACTTTAATATATATTTTATGAATTTTAAACTGGTGTATATTTTTGCATAACTAATGCAGTAATTTCAAGAGTGAATTGTATCCATCTGTAAAGAAAAGATGAAATTATAAAATATGCAGGTAAAGACATGAAACGGTAAAATATTATACTGACCTAGAAAAAGACTTCATGTACTCTTTGTTTTTGTGTCCATGGTCTGACTCTTTAGACATGAGTACATAACCTGAAATAACCACAGAAGCCAGAAAAGTAGGAAGGGCCCATGATAAGCAAAGGGAAAATAGAGCTGGGGTGGGGAAGTAAGACAGGAGCAGTATATGAAGAAGGAGGAAAAATGGGAAGTGGAAGGGAAATAAGGAAGGAGAGATAAAGCAGTGAGAATGTTTGAAAATACCCCAAGAAACATTATTTTGTAAGCTTAAAATACACATTGTATGTGTGTATGTACATATATACTTAGTATAAATGAAGTTATGCCACACATGGAGATAGCTCCTACAAAAGCCAGACTATCTAACAACCCTTCTCTTCCAGCTGTAAGTTGGAGCAGAATGACAGTCAAGACACTTTCAAAAATATATAGATTATTGGCACAGATTTTTATCTCTAATCCTTAATCCCTTAAATTTAGATTCTTTTCTAGTTCTAGCCATTTGCCTACAAATTTCATGCTTTCATTGTTTTTAATTGCTGAGTAATATTCCATTATGTAGATGTACTACAATTTCTGTGTCGATTCTTCAGTTGAGGGGCATCTAAATTGTTCTCAAGTTCTGGCTATTACAAATAAAGCTGCTATGAATACAGCTTAGCAAATACTTTTGTTGAATGGTGGAGCCTCTTTAGGATATATGCCCAGGAGTGGGAAAGCTGGATCTTGAGGTAGCACTATTGGTAATAAACAGAAAGATTGATTTCCAAAGTGGTTATGTAAGTTTACTAGAAAAGATCATCCTGAGTGAGGTAACCCAGAAGCAGAAAGACTCACATGGTATACACTCACTTCTAAGTGAGTATTAGCTATGTAATATAGAATAACATACTAAAATCTATAATTCCAAAGAAGCTAAACAATAAGCAGGACCCTACTCAAGGCACTTAGTCCTCATTCAGAAGGGCAAACTGGATTGACATCTGAAGCAGGAGAAGACAGGGAAAAAAACAGGAGCTTACCACAGAGGGACTTTGACAGACTCTACCCAGCAGGGTATCAAAGCAGATGCTGAGACTCATAGCCAAACTTTGGGAAGAGTGCAGGGAATCTTATGGAAGAAGGGGGAAATAGAAAGACCTGGAGGGGACAGGAGCCTCACAAGGAGACCAACACCCTAGGAGGACCTGGACACACTGCTTAGATGTAGACCTGGACAGCTCAATCTCCATGGGAGTTCCTTAGCAAGAGGAGCAGGGGAAGTCTGTGGCATGATCTCCTCAGTTGCTTAGAATTCTCTGTCTACCTTATGAGATATTCTCCTTCTATGTTACCATATCCACTGGTGTGATCCTCACTCAGATCGTATTTGGACAGTCATGTTGGTGAGACTCCACAGGTATATCTTCTCTGAAATATATAGGATGTAAAATCTCTCAGCAAATTTTCTGTTCCTCTGTATCTTATCTTTCCACCACCATTCTTTCACTAAGATCTCTGAGCCTTAGATGCAGGAGTTGTCCTGTAAGTATATCATTTGGGCCTGGGCACCATATAATCTCTTGTCCTCTGTATTTTTGTTTTCTATAATGTTAACTTTTACAAGGAGACATTTCTTTTTATGCCTTTTTAAATTTTTTTATTAATTACAGTTTATACACTTTGTATCCCAGCTAGAGCCCCCTCCCTTGCTTGTCTCCTCCCAATCCCATCCTCCCTCTTCATCTCCTCCCATGCCCCTCCCTAAATCCACCGATAGGGGAGGTCCTCTTCCCTTTCCCTCTGATCCTAGTTTATCAGGTCTCATCTGGACTGGCTGCATTGTCTTCCTGCATTGTGGCCTGGCAAGGTTGCTCCTCCCTCAGGGAGAGGTGGATCAAAGAGCCAGCCACTGGGTTCATGTCAGAGACAGTCCCTGTTCCCATTACTAGGGAACTCACTTGGACACTGAGCTGCCTTGGGCTACACCTGAGCAGGGGTTCTATGTTGTCTCTATGCATGGTCTTTGGTTGGTGTATCAGTCTCAGAAAAGACCCCTGGGCCCAGACTTTTTGGTTCTGTTGTTCTCCTTATGGAGCTTCTGTTCCCTCCAGGTCTTTCTTTCTCCCCCTTCTTTCATAAGATTCCCTGTACTCTGCCCAAGTTTAGCTAAGTGTCTCAGAATCTGCTTTGATACCCTGCTGGGTAGAGTCTTTTATAGGCCTGCTGTAGTAAGCTGCTGTCCTGTTTCCTGTTTTCTCCCTCTTCCTATGTGTGTCCCATTTTTCTTTCTGAGTAAGGATTGATCATCTTACCCAGGGTCTTCCTCTTTGCTTAGCTTCTTTAGGTATACATTTCTTTAAAGAGGGGTGAAACTTGTATTTATGTGTGAGTATAAGGCCTAATATTTACAACAGACTTAAGAAGTAAGCAGGTTTACTAAAATGATGTTTATAGATTCTTTTGCAAGATCCATAATTTCACTAGCCCAGGTAGTTTGTTAGATTACAATAACCAGACATGATTTTCCTGTTTTTTATGGACCTGAAGTTAAACTAGAGAGCTGTTGGTTACCACCAAAGTATATAAACCACTACTGTGTTCCTAGGAATGCAGTACCATGAAGTTTTTTGCTTTAGTTCATTGTCATCATAACCAAACATAACTATTGGTCACTTCCCTTCCTTCAAAAGCTTGCTTGGTTCCTTCTAGCATAATGGAAGCTAGTCCTCAGGGAGAGGCTTTCAGTAAGAAATACCCGCAGGTCCTAAGTAGGAAGTATATTGTGTCTTCAGCAATAAGACACAACTTCAGCCTCTGAAAGGCAATCAAAGACAACAGCAATAACCTATGTTTGGTTGTCTCTAAGACAGCCCTAACCAATTCAAAAGAGGGCTTTTCATGCCTGATGTTGGGGGTTTTATTATATACTCTATGGCTCTTCAGTGGGGCACTGACGGTCCCATACTTAACGTGTTTTTATATGGATACTCAAACATACGTGTTATTTGTATTTTGGAGTAGATAATTAATAATAGAATTCCTCATTATTTATTTAGACATCTTTACTGTTATTTTAACTGTGTCCTTTCTTCTGTATCAGTCTCTTTCAATTCTCCTTAATTAAAGCTCCTACTTTTTTCCTATTTCCTAATTCAAATCACTTGTACCCTGCGATCTCTATTTCTCACTTCCCCAGTCCCATAACCCCTTTTTACTTTGGTAGTTTCTGCAGTTATTCCAGGTTATATAATCACAAGTTTGGGAGCTAGAAACCAAGGGTGAGAGAAAAGAGGCATTTGTTCTCCCAATTGTGGGTTACCTCATTCCAAACATGATATTTTCTAGCTCTATCCACTTACTTATAAATTTAATTTTAGGGATTTGTTGATGGTGAAAGTCTCTATTTTTTTTCAATTAGGAAAAGGTGGTCCCAAGAACATGTGAAAGACTTAGAGACACACATCCCACCTCCATGTTAGGAGTCCCACCAAAATGACAAGCTAACAACCATAACATATTTGCAAAGGACTTAGCTCTACTCAGGCAGGCTCCATGACTGCCACTTCAGCCTCTGTGAGTCCCTGTGAGCCCTGCTTAGTTGATCCTGTTATCTTCAACCCCACTGGTTTCCACCATTTTCCTTTCCAGTCTTCTGCGTGGTTCCCCAAACTCCAAAGGGAGGAACCCAATGGAGATTTTCAACTTGAATTCTCTGTCTGCCTAATGTTTGGCTGTGGGTCAGTGTATTTCCTCCCACAAGCTTCCAAAATAAGCCTCTCCAGGGGGGACTGGGCTTGGCACTGATGTATGAGTATATCTGAATATCATTAGGAAACATTTTATTGATATTTTTTCTATGTTAGTTCTCTCACTACGTAGCCTCCAGTTCCTGGTCATCCGGGCAGCATCAGGCATGTGCACCCTTTTGTGGAATAAGCCTCACAAATTAGACCAGTCATTAGTTGGCCACTCCCACAAGTTCTGTGCCTCCATTGCTCCAGCACACCTTGCAGAAGGACAGAGTATAGGTCAACTGTTTGTGGCTGGCTGGTGTTCCAGTCCCTTCACTGAAATTTGCTTGGTTATAGAAGATGACCATTTTTTCTTTACAGCTGGATAGTGTTGCATACGGTATATTTAACACATTCTCATTATTCATTTGTTGGTTGAAGGATATTTATGTTGTTTCAGGTTCATTGCTATTATAAACACAGCAGCAATGAGCATGGCTGAGCAAGCATCTCTGGAGACATATGCTGAGACCTTTGGGCATATGCCAAGGAGTAGTAAAGCTAGGTTATAAAGTAGATTTGTTTTTGTTTGTTTGTTTTTGGTTTTGGTTTTTTTTTTTTTTTTCCTTTTGCTTTTTGAGATTCTCCACATGGATTTCCAGAGTGACTTGGTTAGTTTTCTGTCAAGTAACAGCAAATAATTGTTTTTTTCTTTCCAGCAAGTTCTATGTGTCTGCTGCCAGTTGTTCTGTTGATCTTTATCATTCTAGCTTGGGTAAGATGATATCTTAAAGTTATTCCAATTTCTCTAATTTCTAGGAATAACGACTATTTTGAGATATTTATTAGACATTTTTTATTTCCTATTTTTTTTGTTTGTTTTTCTGAAAACTCTCTAGATTCCAAGCCTATTTTTTAATGGATTGATTGGGGTTTTGTTTTGTTGTTGTATTGACTCTTTGTTTACAAGAGAAAACTATTAATACAAAAACATGTTTGCTTAAATGAGATAAAAATCACTGCAAAAGCATGTAATGAAAATTTCTAAACAAGTATAGAAAGACATTCTGTGTTCATAGAGAATTTGGGAGCTTAATCTGGAAAATTAATGGTATTATCAGTACTCTGAAGATTATATATAATTAACCATAATGTTGTATATAAAATCAAATAATGTTCTGGAACAAGTAGCATATACAATGTCTTGAAATGACATTTTAAAAATTTCAGCTAAGATAGTGTGGACTAATAATTGATCAAAGTACAAATTGTTTAGAAAACTGTCCTTCTCCTTTTGGTGGAAGCCTGGCTGGCTGATCTTTGTTCTGTGGGCCAGAACAGGCCTCTTTCTCAGTAGGGTTCTCTCTCAGTCTGATCTGGTAAGCCCAGGTCTTGTAAAGAGTATCACGTAGCCCTCAGGAAAAATTACAGGCTGGACCCTTTTCTGATAATAAAACCTCTTTAACAAGCACCTGGAGATTCCTGGAAATACCTCACCCTTCTGCTAAGGAGCTCTTCGTTTCAGGAATGACCTTCAATTATACAACCATAGAAGAATTATGCTCTGTGTCCTCTTTCTTGTGGCAGGGCTGTGCTACTGCATGTAAAATGTGAATGATATGCTGTGCTCCTACGTGTAAATCGAGTGTACCTAGCACCTCTAGCCCCATTGAATCAAACACCCTTGAAATACTCCCACCTCTCAAGGTTTATAAGTCCCTGATTCCTCATGAAATAAAGGTGCTGGGTATTGAGTGCTGCATGATATCTTCAGTTTTCCACCATGACCGCCTGAGATTCCTCATTTATTCTGGTGGAGTGCTCTCCTTCTCCCTAAAGATGTGCTGCTGAACTCTCAGGGCTTGCCTGACAGGCAGATAGGCTGAAGCCTGCCCAATAGACTGTCTACATGAGCTGTTGACTGCCCAGGGAATCCTAGACAGGGCTGGACCAGGCCCACACCTCAGGTGGAACCTGCCTTCCAGCCCACTGAGCCTAGGCCTCACCAAGCCTGTCATGGCCTTTGGTTTTCATCCTCTGCCATACTGAGCATAGCAGCTTAACCTAGGAGCTGTTACACTTTGGTATCCCCATAGGCTTTGAACACTGGAACTTAATAGCTCTAACTAACTGTAACACCTGGTGGAAAACTCATTTTTACCAACCCTGGTGCATCCTAGAGCCTTGCCTAGCACACAGGCCTCACACTAAAGCACCATTCCTGGGACCCCTGGAACTTCTTTCTGTCTAGAAACCCAGGTGTTCAGTTCAGTGGAACCCTGCAGCTCCTGTGCCATGCCTGCAGCAGCAACACAGGAAGATAGCCTTGTCCCGGGACCACCTAGGCCCCCACGGGCCCTCCAAATGAAGAACAACCACCCAGGTCCTCATCTAATAGAGAACAGCTGGCCCCACTTGGGGGAAGGCGAAAGCAAGCAGAGAATCACATTCTTCAATAAAACATGTACATGTTAGGAGCAGAAGCAAGGCATGTAAGCTTGCTAACACCCTGAATGAACACATAATATGTGCGATACAGAATTTGTTACTATTAAATTAAAACATAGAAGATTTTCTTCATTATAAAGTTACTGTATGTGATGCAATGAAAAATGAGTTCACATCAGAAATTTAATAAGGAAAATGAACTTAGCAAAATAACAGCATTTTTTTTTTGAGATAAAGGACTATAAAGTTCTGTAGTAGGAGCCCTTAAACATTTTATACTAAAATCCAAGAAGATCCTCTTCTTACCAAAAGACAAATGAGAGAGTAAAAGTAGGAGACATGGAGTCGATAAGAGTTTGTATGTGTGTGTTGTGCGAGGGCAGCTAGGCAGATTCTGAAAACAAAGCCTCCCCACTGTCTGCATGTCACATACCATGAGAGCTGCTCCTGAGATATAGAGAGGATACAGCAGATCAGCCTTTATTGGCTTTGAACAACAAAGGTCAAAGTGCCAGGTACGGTGGTACACACCTGTAGCCAGCAGCAGAGACAGAGGTAGGTGGATCTCTTTGAGTTCTAGGCCAGTCTGGTGTACAGAGTGAGTTCCAGGTAAGGCAGGGATACACAGGAGGACTCTGACTCAAATAAACAGTGAATACCAATAAATAATATACACAAATGCATTGATAGACAGACAGGCCAATATTCAGATGCCAAGGAATTACAAATCCTGCGCATGTTCTGGGTCACGGCTATTTTTAGCTAGTTTCTCAGTTGCTCAAAACCCAAATGGGAAAGGCAAAACTCACAAGTCCAGTTACTCAACAGTGAGTTTCATTACTCCCTATGATCGAAAATCAGCAAAATAAAACATGGGTAACTTTTATTAGTTACAATGTCTCGTCTATACTCTGTGGATGCTATTTATCATTTTTTTTCCTACTCCCCATTCATTTAAATATAACATGGCTAATTTAACAGAAACTCACTTTACTGTGTTTAGTTTGAGTAGAAAAACTGTTAACATGTATTATAAATATTCCCTTTAACTTCCAGTTATGAAGATGATACTCGGTGGTGATTCTAGTCCTTTATTAAGCAGTTGGTCTTTTTATTTTTATTTAATTTATTTATTTATTGGCTGATCGGCTTTATTTTTTTTACACTTTATTCACTTTGTATCCCCCCCATAAGTCCCTCCCTCCTCCCCTTCTCATCCCACCCTCCCTCCCCCTTCTTCATGCATGCCCCTCCCCAAGTCCACTGATAGGGGAGGTCCTCCCCTCCTTCCTTCTGATCTTAGTCTATCAGATCACATCCGGAGTGGCTGCATTATCATCTTCTGTGGCCTGGTAAGGCTGCTCCCCCCTTAGGGGGAGGTGACCAAAGAGCAGGCTAATCAGATTATGTCAGAGGCAGTCCCTCTTCCCATTACTATGTAACCCACTTAGACACTAAACTGCCATGGATTACATCTGCACAGGAGTTCTAGGTTATCTCCATGCATGATACTTGGTTGGAGTGTGGGTCTCTGGGAAGACCCCTGTGTTCAAATCTTCTGGTTCTGTTGCTCTCCTTGTGGGGTTCCTGTCCTCTCCATAACCTATAGACTCATAGGATAAACCTAAAATCTGTACATCTAAAGAAACTAATCAAGAGAAAGGACTCTGACTAAAACACTCAATCCCCATCCCAAAAGGCAAAGAGGATGGACATCAGAAGAAGGAGAAAGCAGGAAACAACCTAGCAACCTGCCACAGAAGACCTCTCAAAGGCTCTGCCCTCCAGACTATCAAAGCAGACACTGAGACTTTATTTTTATTTTTTACATTGTTTCTGATATTTGCTTTACAAGGGGGAAAATGTCAGTTTTGAGTTTCAAAAAGGATATGTACAAGGTTTTGCTGAGGAAAAAAAATACTAAAATGTTTTCTGTTTGCATCCCTTAAAAGAATTTTTGGACTTTACATAACAGATTTTATTCAGTCATTTTGTTTCATGATTTTAAGAATGATTTGCCCAGATATTTTGGTTCGGTTCTCACAAGGAGAGCAACAGAACCAAAGCATCTAGGCACAGGGTTATTTTCTGAGACTGATACTCCAACCCAGGTCCATTCATGGAGATAACCTAGAACCCCTGCTCAGATGTAGCCCATGGCAGCTCACTATGCAAGTGGATACCTAGTAAGGGGAACAGGGACTGTCTCTGACATAAACTCAGTGGCTAGCTTTTTGACACACCCCTCCCCCGAGGGAGGAGCAGCCTTGCAAGGCCACAGAGGAGGATAATGCAGCCAATCCTGATGAGAGGAGATAAGCTAGGGTCAGATAGAAAGGGAAGAGGACCTCCCTATCAGTGGAAGTGGGAGAGGGGAATAGGAGGAGATGGGGGAGAGAGGGAAGAAGGAAGGGGGGCTACAGCTGGGATTCAAAGTGAATAAAATGTAATTAATGTAAAATAATAAAAATTTAATTAAAAAACTCCAAAACAGAGAATGATTTGTTCTATCACTTCTATTGGATGTATTTTATCTCCCCAAAATACAGTTTTATGAAGGAAGAACAAAACTGTTGTTATGGTTACTCTATCCCTACTGAAAATGCATTTTGAAGTTTGATTTCTATCTTCCATACAACATAAATGACTTTTAGATATTGCGCAATGTTTTATTTTAATTGTTGAAAATCTATGCATTCTTTTATGAGAGTATAAAGGATAAATATGTGAAGATGAACACTAGGTAAAAATCAACACTATATTCTGTCAAGACGCCACTCTCAATAAGATGGTTAAATACTTCAAGAAAAATATTTGCAATAAAATCGTTAAAAATAAACACATGTAAGTTGATAAAAGAAATCCTTTCCACATAAAAATTGCCTTTTCAGAATTATCCCCAAATGTTTTACAATACATTGAACTTGATTTTTTAACCATTACGAAAGTTTTATTTTTATTAATTATTTTAATTTAGCATAGAAAGTGATGAATTTTATCATGGAAACTTCATATCTAGCTTTAACATAACTGGCTTCATATCCATCATACCACCTTCCTTCAAGCCCCTTCCCCCATCACCTGGTATTCCTCCTTTTTCCAGCCAGGCAGTGATCACCGTTCAGATTATTATCGCACGAATTCCATCATCTTCCCTGTTTCCCACATCCTCTGTGTTATCGTTCTTCTCCCCATGCCTTCTTTCTAGTTTAATGCATATCTTTAAACACACACACACACACATTTTAAATTTGGCTTAAGAACATGAGGTATTTATTTTTCAGAGTCTGGCTTGTCTGGCTTAACATTAATAGCTTCCAGCCCCATCCATTTTTTTTTTTTTTAAGGAAATGTCATGATTTTGCGCTTAATTTTTATTAAATAAAAAGAGTAATGTCAGAGGATTACACAAAACACTAAATATGATGTATGTCAGTGTGACTTTATTTGTACTGAAAATTTTGTCATATTATAGACATATCTCTGAAGATTTTAATGTATTGAAATTAGTTGATTTTAAGTATTATGTGTTACACATTTATAATAATAAACTTGTTTCTTTCAACTACTCTACTCACATGAAATACTTTTTCTTGCTGTCAGTATATTGCATACTGTGTATCTATATTACTTTGGAGTCACTGTATCATACACTTAGCAACGAATTAATATCAAGATGGGTTTTCATCTTTGAAAAATGAACTGTGATTATTTTTAATAAAAACATCAACTATTATTTATTATACTTGATAAGATGCTCAGCTTGGCAACATGTCCTGATGTCCCAGATAGAGAAGATTTAGTTAGCATTTTAAAACTTTGAGTCCCTAGTGACTTCTTGGGATTTGGAACTGTTTACACTTGCTTATTTTGCCTGAATCTAAATGATAACTACAACATGTGTTACAGAATTGTCATCCATCTTAATCCAGCAAGGGCTAACTGTATTAATTAAATCAATGTTTCTAAATAAGTTAGATACATTGAATAGGTTATAAAAATAAAATAATTAGCTTAGTGTATTTTTAATTCAACTGTAGAATATTTTATAATACATAAAGTACATTAAGTTATTAACTGCATTGTAGCAAATGGTTTCTAAAATGGGAACTGCACAAACATTGAAATATTTCCTGTATTCTTCACACTAGACAATATCACCTTTAAAACCTATTTATGAAAAAGGTAATTTTCTATCTTTTATTTACAGTCATACAAGAAGTAACATCATTATATAAATTTTCTAGACACCAATATGTCTTTTTGAAATATCAGATAAAACAGTCTATTTTGGATTATAGGTTACTTTCTAGGTACATACTTTCAAAACTGATCCACCAAAATATTTGGAAATTTTAATTAAAAAAAGATATTCAAGTGAGAATCACCAATCATCCTAACATTAAAAGAAAGACAAATAGAAAATCCAATATTAAATTTAAAATACTCTGAGGAATCTTGTCTTTTTGAGTGTGTATTGATAAATTACTTGAGATATGCTGAAAGCTATGATCCCAGATGAAGAGGTGGTGCCTACAAGTGGCTTCAGTATTCCAGAGGGCTAGATATACAAAGCAGGGTTCTAAAGAGGAAATTAAGTGATAATAAATGAAGAAAAATAAGGATTAAAGATCTACAGTTATCAGAAAAGAGCAGACCAAATGAACGAATCTAGCTCAAGTATTGATATTTTGTTCTGACTTCTAGATGCTTCATTTACTTATTTACAGTTAATTTACTTTTTATGCTGGTTGTAGCCCCTTCATTTGTCCCCTTGCAATCCCTCTCTTCCTCCTTTTTCTCCTCCCATTCTCCTCCCCTAGTCCACTGATAGGGGCAGACCTCCTTCCCTTCCATCTGACCCTAGCCTATCAGGTCTCATCAGGACTGGCTGCATGGTTTTCCTCTGTGGCCTGGTAAGACTGCCCCCTCCTCAGGGGGAGGCAATCAAAGAGCCAGCCACTGAGTTCATGCAGAGACAGTCCTTGTTCCCCTTACTATGGAATCCCACTTCGACACTGAGCTGCCATAGGCTACATCTGAGCAGGGGTTCTAGGTTATATCCATGAATGGTCTTTTGTTGGAGTATCAGTCTCAGAAAACCTCCCTGTGCCCAGATATTTTGGTTCTGTTGCTCTCCTTGCGGAGCTCCAGTCCCCTCCAGGTCTTTCTTTCTCCCCCTTCTTTCATAAGATTCCCTGGACTCTGCCTAAAATTTGGCTATGAGCCTGAGCATCTGTTTCGATACCCTGCTGAGTAGATTCTTCCAGAGGCCCTCTGTGGTTTGGCTCAGGTCCTGTTCCCTGTTTTCTCCCACGTCCTATATCTTCTTATATCTTTTTTTTTTATCTATCCTGTTTGCCTTTCTGAATGAGGATTGAGCATCTTACCCAGGGTCCTCCTTCTTGCTTAGTTTCTTTAGTTGTACAGATTTCAGGATGTTTATCCTATATTATATGTCTAATATCCACTTATAAGTGCATATATACCATGTGTGTCTTTCTGTTTCTGGGATGCCTCATTCAGGATGATTTTTTTTTTCTAGTTCCATCCATTTTCCTGCAAATTTCATGATTTCCTTGTTTTTAATTGCTGAGTAGTATTCTACTGTGTAAATGTACCACAATAATAAATGGGACCTCCTAAAACTGAAGAGCTTGTTTAAAGCAAGGGACACTGTCAACAGAACAAAACAACAGCTTACAGACTGGGAAAAGATTTTCACCAACCCTATATCTGAGAGAGGGCTAATATCCAGAATATATAAAGAACTCAAGAGATTAAACAGCAACAAACCAAGTAATCCAATAAAAAAAAAAATAGGATGCAGAACTAAACAGAGAATGCTGATTAGAGGAACGTCGAATGGCAGAGAAACTTAAAGAAATATTCAACATCCTTAGTCATCAGGGAAATGCAAATCAAAATGACCTTGTAGTCATCAGAATGGCTAAGATTAAAAACTCAAGTGACAATGCATTTTGGAGAGAATGTAGAGAAAGGGAAACCCTCCTCCATTGCTGGTGGAAATGTAAGGAAATCAATCTGGTGCTTTCTTAGAAAATTAAGAATAGTGCTACCTCAAGATCCAGCTATACCACTCCTAGGCATATATCCAAAAATATTC
Organism: Psammomys obesus; assembly: GCF_907164565.1. Classification (NCBI taxonomy): domain Eukaryota; kingdom Metazoa; phylum Chordata; class Mammalia; order Rodentia; family Muridae; genus Psammomys; species Psammomys obesus. The sequence goes on along the minus strand of NW_026587216.1, from coordinate 45,628,729 downwards.
TCAAGTATACAACAAGGACATTTGTTCAACCATGTTCGTAGAAGTTTTATTCCTAATAGCCAGATTTGGAAACATCCCAGATGTCCCTCAACTGAGGAATGGATACAGAAATTGCTGTACTTTTACACAATGGATTACTACTCTAAATGCCTTTTACTTCAGTTTTATGGTGTCTTTCTCACGAGCCTCATGTATGCTTTACCAGTTGTTGTGTGCCTGTAGCCTTTTGCTACTATAGGCTGCCTTTACAAAACTGTCTCATAACCTTGAAGGTTTTGTTTCCTTTTGATGAGGATGAGAAGAAAAATATCTTTGCTATTATCCTGACTATATACTGAAGGCCACGAAAAGCACAATGGATTGCTTTTCCTGCTAGGGCAAGTCAGCTTTAAAGGGATTTCTAACCTACAAGAAAGCCTTAAAGGAACAGACTTGTAATGCAAAAAATCAATAGTTATTTTACAAGGCCAAGGTTTTAATGCACCAAATAAATAAATAAATAAACCTAAGGGGAGAAAGAATGCTAGCCCAGAGAGAAAATAGCCGTATCATATGTATGTGGCAATTAGATTTGGTTGGTAAAATGCTTCAAATTTAAAAAGTGCTACATATTTTATGGTGCTGTGTAACTGATCATTGCAACTAGAGACCAATTAACTTTCCTGAAAGTTTCTCTTCTTACCACTCACATTAAGTCTGGAAGAGTGGACAGAGAAAGTGCACAGAATATCCAAAGGCCTTCTTCTCTATGCATGTCAGTCAGTAAACTAAAAGAACAGTGCAAACTCATCTAGACTGCCACATGGAAAATGTCACGTTTATCAAAAAGCTATTTACTGGAAATATGCAGGTCTCTCCTCGATGAAGACTGAGCATTAGAAAGCTTCTTAGTGTTGAGGTCATCTCAAGGGCAAGTAAGCATTTCCTAAATGACAAAAACCCTTCATGGGAAAACAAAAACAACAGCAATAAAAAATATTTTTCTGGGTTGGATGAATGAACAACAAATTTTCTCACCTAAATTATGGTTCTTACGACCAAAGTATGGTGGTGAGAAGAAGTAGTAATTAGTAAGAACAACAGTCCTACTTCTATTATGTTCCAACTTTGAAACATGACCCAGACCCACTTCTCAGTGATGGCCTTTACACGAACTGCAGTAAGATCATAGGACTTACATTCAAGTCACATCTTTCAGATATTAGGAATTGTACAGGTCCTGACTCTGAGAAGTCAGGGAGAGGTAAAAGTCATCGCAAGCAGACAGGGATGTGTGCCTCTCTGAGAAGGTAGGAAGAAAGAAAGAGAAAGAAAGAAAGAAAGAAAGAAAGAAAGAAAGAAAGAAAGAAAGA